>NW_012026864.1:2621198-2621815 GCF_000956235.1 Wasmannia auropunctata
TCAATGTCCTTGATAATCAGAACATTTACACCGTATGACTTCCACAGTCTAACTTTCATGCGCTGGTAACCGTTTTTTATTCCAGTTCGTGAAATCAACATGACGTTCCTAGCACCTCGTAATATGAGCCAGTCGGTTAACTCTAAGCCAAAGCCACCCAGTCCGCCTAGTATAATGTAACTTCTATCTTTGAAACAATAATAGCGACGGTAGGCGAGAATGTGATTGTCTAAAGGTTTATCCTGTTCCTGAATACTTATAATTATCTAAAATAATTATATATATTAAAAATAAACATGTGAAACAAACTTAAGGAGGTATTCTAGTCTAGCGGATCGGAAAAATCGATTTTTTTTTTACATATTTTGCAAGTATTTTGATATGGAAAATATGTCTGCAAAAGGATTTAGTCCGATTCGCACAATTAACAAAGTTATATGCCGGTACTCGTAATCGATTCTTATATTTGAGATCGTCTTAAGTACAGTCTTAAGATGTTACAAGCCAATAACAGAGCCGTATTAGCATCTTAAGACATTACTTAAGACGGCTTTGAAATAAAAACCGGCTTATGAATACCGGCCATAGCACTTGATCTGTCTCTTATACACATCTCT
>NW_012026864.1:2621865-2622739 GCF_000956235.1 Wasmannia auropunctata
CGCGCGCGCGCGAGAGAGAGAGAGAATGCGCAAAGAGAGAGGTGTCGCGCGTATATACGAGAGAATCATCGCGTTCGTTCCGCGTTATCTCATTCGCGAGCGTTGGACCACGAATTTCATTTGTCAGGCAGAAATATTCTCCTTTTTCTGAACACACAACACGCGCGCGGAGAGAGACTAACAATGTTACGCGCTCTCCCCATTCCATATGAATTTTTTTTCCTTATTTCTTTTGCTATTTTTACGGGGTCGTTACTAACTTTCAAAAGGCTCGCCCGAAACGAAATGCGACTCGTATCAAATATTCCCAGCGACGCATATATGTATTTACCCATGCTTGCTTAAACATCATGATCTAACGAGCGCAGCACGAATCGCCGAACTAAAAAGAACGAGTACATCCGCTTTTTTTTATGATCGTCGAATTGAGAATCAATTACGCGGGTATATATATATATATATATATATATATACTGTGACACACGAATGTCTCGTACTTCATTTCCTTGTTAGCACCTATGACGCGATTTTCGTCAGACTTACTCATTGTAAAGTATTATATAGCGAGACGTTCTAAGCCGATCGAACATTCGGCTTCGGTTTAACGAATATATTGATAAAAAAAAAAAAAAAAAAGAATGTGCGAGAAGTGCATCGCACTTGGGTCGAGATCTTGGTCTGCGGTGACAAGGCACCTCTCGACACCGACGTGATTAATCGAGATAGGATGCGTCGTTTCGATCCCCGTCGATTGGGACGAAGCGATGCGAATGGTCATTGTACTTACCGATAAACAAGTGAACATTTGCCTAAGCGACAGAGAAAAAAAGTGTAATTTGCGATTGTATTATACGGGCTTAATGCCGACGCATCG
>NW_012026864.1:2622789-2628190 GCF_000956235.1 Wasmannia auropunctata
ATTTGATTTTTAAAGTAAATATATTTTTTTTAAATTTTTTATATCATTTGATTTTTAAAATAAAAATTTTTTTTTGACCCACCATTACCCACCATCACCACTTATTACCACCCACCACCACCACCAACCATCACTACCCAACCCACCATCACCACCCATTTTAATTAAACAAATTTTAACAATTTTTGAAAAAAATAAATTTTCAAAAAAATGACGTATTAATCGACCATTTTGAATCGGTCATTTTTAAATAAAATCACGATTTCATAAAAAATAGCCACATAAATCATCTTTAAGATGAGCCCAGAACGAAGTCTATATCTTTATTTTTCTGGAAGATATGAATTTTTAAACATTGGGGAAAAGAGGCTTCAAACGCCGGTAACACGCCAATTTTAATATAGGAATATTGCGAGATTAGGAATTTTTTACGTACCAAAACAATTTCACCAGTTACGCTCTTTTTCTTCGGTGGAACGATTAATTTGCATATGTCCTCGCAAATATAATATACAACTTGCAAAATAAGTAATAATATCTCTGCTAGAAGAAGCAAGCTACTATATATTTTTATCACATTTGTCTGAAAAATTAGAGATTTTTTATGAGAACTGCATGTAATATGTTAATGGAAAAATATGTGTTTATTATATTAATTTTTTGGTAAATCTTTAGAAAAATTTATACAACTTGGATGAATTTGATTATGATATATGTTATAGGAGGTTCATTTCTGAGTAACTTTGCCTTAATAATTAAATGGTGGACTTTTATAATTTCTGAGATATTCAAAGTTAAACACAAGGTAAATCTCTTGTTTAAAGAAGGCTCTAATGATCTATATCAATCTCTATAATATCAAAATCTATATAAAGATCAAGGTCAGCCAAGTTGTATAAGTTTTCTTTTTTTTTAGATTTTTATTGTCTATCTTTCATGTGTGACATATTTTCGCTATTTTAAAGTTTTTAAAAATATTAAGAAATTCTTGAAACATCTATCTACATTATGATTTTATAGTTATTTTAATAAACATTGTTTATTAAATATTTTATTTTCAATTTTGAATAAAAATAAGCGAAAGAATTGTTTGTAATTTTTTTTTTACAAAAGAAAAAATCTTTTAAAGATTTTAGATATTTCAAAGTAGATAAGTATTTAAAGAAAAAAAAAATAATTTAATAAACATAGGTTTGATACATCTGTATGAGTTGTTAGTTTCAGTTTTTTGTGACCTCTCGAAGCTCGAGCTCTACTTACTTTTTATTAAGAGTAGAAACCCAGATAAACAATTTTGCTAATTATATAATTATGAACACATATTATTTTCTTTCAAATGTAACTAGTTAGAAGATTAACACTTCTTCTAGAGTATAAAATTTAATAGATTTAAAAACTTTTACAAAAATGAACGAGAGACAGACAGGTAGATAGAAAAAAGACAAAGAAAAATATACCGAAAACGGAGAGAGAACATTTATTTTAATATATTTTTATATGAAAATATGTCAAATAGTCTGTCCAGAAAGAATATAAAATTTTCGTTGTTTTTATAAAAATATATTTTGATATTACTTCAGCATTTTTTCCTATCATGACTCGACAAAATGATAAATCCAAAATTATAAATAAAATTATTGTTTTCTTCTGTCAAAAATGTATCCCAAAATTATATTTCTCGAATATTAAGACTATTTTAACTAGGATTTGCGGATTCAGTAAGCAAAATTGAGTAAAAGAAAAAGATGAATCCAACAATCCCTGCGTGCTTCCCACATTGTCTAAAATGCACGAACTTCTTTTGAATATTTATGTAACATATATTATCATAAGTTTATTCTTACAGTTTTCTTTTCTGAAAAAAGAACTGCTTTTAGGTCTCTCAAAAAGAAATATTCTTATTTGTTACAAAAAATTGAGTTTACTACACAGTATTGGCGTTTATTGCAAATGAGAAAGAAATATAATTTGTTTTACATACCTGATTGCTTTCGTTATCCATAACTGTTTCGCACTGGGATACGTTAAATTTCTTTTTAGTCTGTTCTCTAATGATGACTCAGTAGTTAACTGTAAATAGTCGTCAAATATCTTTTTAGATGTTTTTAAAGAAAAAAAAAACAAGTTTGTGGCAAAGGGAGTTGCTAGTTAAGAGAAACTTCTTCCCATGAATCAGAAATTGTACGATGATGCGACTCTGCTGTGTAGTAATAAATACAGCGCGGAACAGCTGGTGCACAGAGTAATCTATTTTTTATTTTTTATGTAGCTTGAATAGAAATATTATTTTTCAAAATCCGAGTTTCTATAACTCATCATCAATAACTCATCTTATCTTATTGCATAAAAATATTACTTTCAACTTTGTTTTTTATTAATATATTGACATAAAAAGAGATATTATTATGCAAAGTTTGAATCTGTAATTGATAGCTAAAATTCGGAATTCTACTGTGTAAGAAAACTGAAAATTTATAATTTTGTTGTCTATAGCATGAATCTAGTTATTATACAGATGGTCTGAATTTATAACTGAGACTGAGACTAAATTTTAACAGTTTGAATTCATATTGTATATACATGAAAAATATCTTTAGTTTCCCGTGTAGCTTAAATAGAAATGTTATTTTATTGGTTTTTCACATTTTTTGGAATTTTAATGGACTGACTTACATATTGCAGACTAACACATGATTTTCTACTATATACGTCGAATATGTATGGTTTTTATTAATTTACGACGAATCTGTACGGCTTTATGTAATTTTAATTTCTGTTATTGTGATCGACGCTTTTTGTTATTTAAATTCTTGTTTTTAACATCGCTGATGTTAACTTACTGTAGATCGAAATGTTCGCTTTTAATCTTTGCAAATATAATATATAATTTTCAAAATAAGCAATAATAACTCTATCAAAAATAGCAAGATAAACTATCATGATTCTCACCATAATTGTTTGAAAAATTAGATTTTATTATAATATCGACATATAATATCATCAGTTGAAAGCGGAAGATTCAGAAAAGAAAGGAGAAAGAGAAACAACTTATTTTAATATATTTTTATTAAAAAATGTTTTGAAGAAAAAGTATAAATTTATGAATATTTGTAACGTTATTGTAAGCAAATTTTCTTTATAGTTTTTTTTCAAAAAATAATAAAATTTTGTTTCATTTGAAAAGGAATTTAAATTTATAATTTTTATTTGTTATAAAAATTGAGTTTATAACATAGTCTTAGTATTTATTACAAGTACGAAAGAAATAGAATTTGTTTTACGTACCTGATCGTCTTCGCTATTAGTAACTATTTCATACTATTTTGACACAATGAATTTTATTTCAGTCTGTTCTGATAAAGTGTCAGTAACTAACTGCAGTCAGAATGAAGCACGCAGTCCTCCTTGACCGAAAGCAAGTTCGCTTTATAGGAGAAAGGGGGTTGTCTAAAAACTTTACCGCCGTCGAAAAGAGATAGCACAATACGACTTTGCCATGTTGACAAAAACGCAACGCGGAACGGGCGGTATTCAATATTATATAAAACGTTTATTTTATTGCATGTAATGCAAGTGTAAAATAAATTTTTGCATTGTATGTTTTTTGTAATATCTGTAATTGATTTAGTGCAACGTTTTTTAATTCGCGGAGAGATAAATAGCGAGCTAAATTTGTCGAGGTATATCATTAGGAGCACATTCTTCAGCGCTTAGCGTAGGTCAGTACATACATATCATGTAGGTATATCACCCATACGCAGAAGTGAAAGGTAAAGTCCTAAAGCAATTATTTTTTATTTTGCTGTTTTATAAAAATGTTGCAATGACGATATCGTTTTGGTTAACATAAATGTGAACACAATATAATTTAGGTAATTTCCATAATGTTAAAAATATTTTTTATCTCGCCCCTTACTCACTTTTTTAATTAATTTTAAACTTTTTCTTTTTTCTTTTTTTTTTTTACTTTCTACAAAAGTTTCGCAGCACACTTGGAGAGTCTTTGCGACATCCCATATGTCTTGCGGCATGCTGAAAAACTCTGGTTTATTATATTGTTGTTAATTTTTTAGCAAGATAACAATTTAACTATGTTTTATTTTACGGTTGACTTTCACAACGCACAAGATGTTTTACTAGTTATTCCGTTTTTCTCATTGTTCTGAAGATGGCTCAAAAAAGAGCTGAAACGTTCACGTATTAAATTGTATTTATCTACTAATATATTTTTTTTAAATACGTTTTCAACCGGTTTATATTGGCTTCATTCGTAGTTATTAAAATAACAAAATGTGTATAGTGAAAAGACTGTTCACAGAAGTACAATAAATTATTGAGTCAATTACTTTCGCCAATGTAAACTGGATTTTTGGTGAATCTTGAAGTGGCAAACTAGTTTCAGTGACTGATTAAAATAATCGTAAGAATTAAAATTGTTTTGTGAACAGTCTTTTCACCATACACATTACACAGTTTTTAAATGGCAATAAATTTTAGTTAGCGTTACATCAACACTTAAAAATTTAGTCATCGCGCGTCACCCAATCATTTGAACTTCACTGATTTGTTTTTTTATTATATCTTAATTAGGTATATATTCCTCGGATATATCTAATAATAAATAAACATTTCTTTATATTTAATATATTTGGTAATTACATAACATAAGTAAAGAAAATAAAAATGGCTATGCTTTTTAATATAATAATAAACTACATCGTAAAATTTTACGGGCAATTTATAAATTTCGAATGTATCACTTTTTAATCATCTGGATAGACACCATATTTGATGAAATCTTTCATGCACTTTATTGCTGCATTAGGTAAATGTCTAAAATAAAAAAAATATTTACAATAAACAGAAATAATAAAATAAAAAGTATTCTATTATATACAGAAAAATAATAATTGTAAAACAACAGTTTTTAGTATTGTTAATACATTTGCAGTGAATTGTTTTGCAACTTATTATTACATATTTAAAAATAATACATTAAATGTATTAATTTTTTATTGGCGTGATTTACATACCTTAATATTTTAGAAATAAACAGCCAATATGAGGGTATACTTTGATTTTCATAATTTCGTCTTTGCGCGTCAATTATTGACGAAGCTACTTCCTGCGGTGAAAGTTCTCCCATTAACCATGGAAATCTGTAATATGTGTGAATAAAATTGAATCACTTGTCATTTGTTCGCTATAAATACTTTAGTAAATAAATGACGGTGTTTATATATAAAAAAGATCTATTACAAAATAAAAAGAATAATATTAAGAAAAATAAAAATTTTTTTCAAATATATGACAATAAAAGAAATGAATTGAGCGTATGATATTGCAAAATATTTGTTACAATAATGTATCGTTGAAAACTTACCTAATTTTTGGATTTTTA
>NW_012026864.1:2628210-2668785 GCF_000956235.1 Wasmannia auropunctata
AGTCCTGCCATTGATGAGAGTGCCACAACATGACCATGATTTTTTTTTATCATACTTGGTAAGAATGCTTTCAATGTCTAAAAATATTCTCTCTTTGTGAACAATGATTGACAAAATTTAATTATATACTTTAACTATAAGTTGCTTAATATATTTCATTTCCGAATGTCAAATTGATATAATATATTTATTTCCAAAAGTATCTTAATCTGTGTCTTATTTTACACATACAAGCCAAACTATCTATATAGAACACTTTTTTATGAGATGTAAGTTCATCTTCTTCGTACGTCGTACCGTTCGTACGCCATACGCTTGTTAGTGCATAGACGATGTCTTCTGCATTTATCCGCAGATATAAGTGACGTCTTTTGATCAAATTTTTTTCACGTTAAATCAATATAAAAATTAATTTTTTTGATCTTATTTTAAAAAATTCTTTATTTCGATTGAACAAAAATAAAAAAACGCAACAATAAAGTGAAGGATAAATAGTCAAATTGTTTTGTTAAAGTGTTTTTTCCTACATTTTAATACAGAAAATGTATCAATAATATTGTCGTAACTTAAGTTCTTGATAACTTTGGATTCGATATAAAAAAAGTTTAGCTTAACTGAAAAAAAATTCTTTCTGAAACTTGCCAAATAAATATATTAGTATTTGTTAAAAAAAATAGTAGCAATTACGTTAATGATTATTACTAATATCTCGTAGTGTCTCATCTGCCTCAGAGAAAAGAATATTAATACTTGCCCAGTACTGCGCTGTCACATTAACGTCTATGACTCGTGCAATTTCATCTAGGCTATGATTTTGGAATGATTTAACAAACGCTATACCGGCGTTGTTGACCAAGACAGTAACGTCACCCACTTCTCTTTTTACTTTCTCCGCTACCCTGAAAACTTCTTCCCTATCTGCTACATTACATCTGTAAAACCCGATCAAATATTGATCAATACAGATAATTTTATTTTCTAGTTTACAAGTATTTGTGCTTGTGTAAATTCTATTTGAACACTATTTTTAATTTTACCGAATCTTGTAAAAAAAGCAATATTAGTTTACCGATACGCATGTACAGAATCTATTCCCATCTTTTTAATATTGTTCACCGTCTGGTTGTTGGTTTCTTCATTGATATCCCAACATACGACTGTTGCCCCTAATAAAGCATAGCCGATCGCTAATTCTTTTCCGATCCCATGACCTGCACCTGTTATCTACGATAGTATATATATATATAATATATAAAATATAATTTAAATTATAATTATTACAAATTAAAATTCACAAGTTTTCATTTTTTTAAATAACATCAATGTTATATTTTCTAGCTGAATTTTCATGTTTATACTTTGAAAGAAATAATGAAGTAATTGCTTGACAAAATACATATGAAAACGAATGGGCACTAAAAATATAGAGTCTTTTGTCTAGAGACAGTTAGTTCAGAGTCTAGAATACAAGTTTTACTATCGGCTAACGCAACATAATTTGGCGTAGCACTTTCCAGTAAGAAATAACCGTCAATTAGATATGGTATTATAATGTCGAATTTTGATTTAATTTAATTAATTTCAAAATTATTGTACTGATGTCGATTCATTAATTTAATGAATCATTTCTTGCTGGGTTATCTGTAGTAAGAAAGAAAAGTAAGGTTAGATAGATAGAGAAATAGAAAGGAAAATTTGAAATTTCTCGTGCGGGCGCGCGCATGTAAACACACACACACGTAAGTTATATAATTTTATAATTTACAATTAGTGGTATAATTTTTATAATTTTCTTACGTAATAAAAATAATTTATCTTCTTATATATTTTTTAATGTATAATTGTATTCTTCTTACATAACAATATTTTTAGATTATAAATTTCTTACCAATACAATTTCACCAACTACGTTTTTCTTCTTCGGTGGAACAATTAATCTGTATACAGCCTCACAAATGTAATATACAATTTTCAAAACAAGCAGTAATATCTCTGATAGAAAGAGTAAAGTATCGTATAGTTTTAACCCAATTGTCTGAAACATTAACGATTTCTTTATAAAAACATATAATATTATTTAATAATATGTTTATTATATTTAGCTTTCTGTAAATCTTTAGAAAAACTTAAAAACTTAAAAAAATGCAGCTTTTTATTTTTTTATTTTTTTAGAATTAAAATAAAGATAGATAATCAAGTTTGTTAATATTATATTTACTGGCAGATGTTATTTTGTTTTAGGCTTACGTATGCAATTAGAGAATAAAAATTTATAGAAAAGTTTTATAATATTTAGTGAATTTAAAAATTTTTACAGAAATGAAAAAGATAGATAAGAAGACAGAGAGAAAGATAATAGAGAGAGAATTTATTTTTACATATTTTTATACAAATAAAAATATTTTCAAGAAAAAAATGTTAATTTATGAACATTATTGCGAGCAAAGTTTTTTTATAGTTTCTTATTTCAAAAAAATAACGCTGCTATATCTCTCGGAAAGAAATTTATATTTTCAATTCTTACTTGTCACAGAAAATTGAGTTTATTACACAGAATTAATACTTATTACAAATAAGAAAGAAATAGAATTTGTTTTACATACCTGACTGCTTTTGCTATCCATAATTGTTTTATACTGGGACGTTAAATTTCTTTTTAGTCTGTTTTGATGAAAACTCACTAGTTAACTGCAATAATTAGTTCAAGTGTAATCATTGCAGGTTCAATATATCAGCTTTTTTTTCTAAATGTTTTTAAAATAAAAACAGGTTTGTGTGTGTGTGTGTGTGTGTGTGAGAGCTGCTAATTAAGAAGAACTTCGTTCCATAGATCAAAGATTAAATAATGCAACTTTGCTGCATTGTAATAAATGCAGCGCGTAACAGGCGGTGCACAGAGTGTTCTATTATACATGAAAAATCTATAATATTTATAATTTCTTTAATTTATTTTTCATGTAACACGAGTAGAAATATTATTGCTTATAGTCCGAGTTTTTAATTCATCGATACATTAAGATCTTATTTGCATAAGAATCATATTTTCAACTTTAAATTATTTATCCATATACATAAAAAGAGATATTGTTATGCAAGTTTTGAGTTTGAAATTGATAGGTCGGAATTCTATCGTGTAAAAAAAACTATCGTTAATTCTGTCATTAATTGTATGCAGCAAGCAGTAAATCGAGTTATACGAGTCCGAATTTATAACTGAGAACTTTAGATTTTGAATAGTCTGGAGTCCTATTGTACATGAAAAATAGTTTCTTTAATTTAGTTTTGTTTTTCATGTAGCATAAATAGAAATATTATTGTCTAAAGTCCGAGTTTCTAACTCATTGTAAATTCAAGGTCTTGAAAATTAGAAGTTTGGTAAATTGATCAATGATTTTATTCACACCTTTTCCGTAATGAACGTAATGTTTTAAACTTAATCATAACGGACACAAAAAATTTCTTTCAAGATTTGAAAATCCTAACAACTATTTAATTTTGATTGCAAGAACACTTCTTCAGCACTTCAAAGTTATAATGTGACAAAGAACGTAAAAATAGTCCTTTTTGTAAGTTTATCTGCAAATTTTTAAAAATTATAACGTAATAGAGTCATTCTACAACGGATTCGGATTCAACGTCTAAAAAAACTACAGGAAATGACTAGTCTTGTTATAATGTTTTTTTGCACTGTGTTATATTCATATATTAAGAATAATTCTTACATATCAAGACAATTTCGTTAGCTATAGTCTTTTTCTTCGTTAGTATGATTAATTTGCATACTCGCATGAAATATAATTATATATATATAATAATAATATAATATAATAAAAATATAATTATATGTATATAATTTTCAAAATAAACAATATCTCTGCCAGAAAAATAACAGGATATTATACCATGTTTTCAATTCAATTGTCTGAAAAATAGTGATTTTATTATAAGAACATACGTAATATCAATAGTCGAAAGAGGAAAATACAGAAAAGGAAGGAGAGAAAGAGAGAGAGAGAGAGAGAGAGAGAGAGAGAGAACTTATTGTGATATATTTTTATGTAAAAATATTTTCAAGGAAAAGTATAAATTTACGAATATTTTTAACATTAATGACTATTTATTGTGAATAAAATTTTTTTTATAGTGTTCTCTTTTTTTCAAAAGGAATTTAAATTTATAATTTTTATTTGTTATAAAATTGAATTTATAATACAATGTTAGTTTTTATTACAAATATAAAAAAAATAGAATTTGTTTCACATACCTGATTGTCTTCGCTGTCTGTAACTCTTTCAGAGCACGACACATTAAATTTTCTTTCAGTCTGTTTTGATGAAACGTCAGTAGTTAACTGAAGTCACAGAATGAATTGCACGCAGTTTTCCTTGACATAACAAGGTTTGCTATAAGTTTTGTAGGAAAAAAAGATAAAGAATTTATCGCCGTTAATAAGAGATAGCACGATACGACTTTGCTGGCTGTTGGTATTTTCATTGATTCCAACATACTACTGTTGCTCTTAATGAAGCATAGCCAATCGCTAATTTCTTTCTAATACTATGACTTGCATCTGTTATTTTCTATAGTATATATAAAATATAATTTAAATTAAAATTATGACGAGTTACTATTTACAAATTTTCAGTTTTTGAAATAAAATTTATATTATATTTTAACTGAATTTTTATGTTTATGCTTTAAAAAGAAGTGAAATTACTTGACAAAATACTTATAAAAACAATGGCATCATCAAATAGAGAATTTTACAATTAGTTCAGAGTCTAGAATATAAGTTTTTTGACTAACACAATATAATTAGACATGACATTTTTTAATAAGAAATGATTGTCAATTAGATCAAATTGATGTCGAATTTTAATTTAATTAATGTCGAAATTATCATATTGATGTCGATTTGACATTAATTTGGTAATTTCTCTCTATGTTATCTGTAGTAAAATAGAAAGGTAAGAGTAGATAGATAAAGATAAAGAAATGAAAATTTGAAATGTTACAAAAAATATTGGTGTATCATATGATTTGGTGTGTCTCTTTTTTTTTATGTTGACATCTATATAAGATAAAGTTTATGTATTAGATATATATATAGGAATATATATATATATATATTATATAGAAATATATATAAGATAAAATAATTTTAATGAAACAATTGACACTTACATCTTACATTTCATAATCTTAACTTTTTAAATTTAGTATTATTTTAATATATACATATATACATACACATATACATATGAGGTATTGTCTGTCAAGTGGCCTCCTTCTGTCCAAAATTCAGCTCAACCAAAAAATTCCTTCTTGAGCTCAAATTGTAAGTACACATGTCTACTTTCATTAGCACTCAGGCCTTTTTGAAAATTGAATGATGAATCTAGAATCGCGACTCGAATGGACTGTCGTCAAAAAATTTTTGGAACAAACTTTAATTACTGAAGTATAGGGGACTAGAACATTTTTCTATTTCCATAAATTAACGTTTTGGCCTTGGGGGCTGCTGAATACGTTTTGGTAAAAATAAGAGTAAACACGATATAAATTAGATAATTTTCACAATTTTAAAAATATTTTTTATCTCGCGCTTTATTCGCTTTTTTACTTATTTTTTAACTTTTCCATTTTTTTACCTTTTACAAAAGTTTCGCAGCACACTTGGATAGTCTTTGCGACACCCCATATGTTCTGTAGCTGAAAAACTCTGGTTCATTATATTGTTTTTAATTTTTGAACAAGATACCAATTTGTTTATATTTTATTTTACTGTTATTTTCACAACGCACTGGATATTTTACTGGTTATTCCGCTTTTCTCATTGTACTGAAAATGACTCGAACAAGAGTTAAAATGTTGACGTATTAACTTGTATTTGTCTATCAATATATATTTTTAAAACACGTTTTCAATTGTGTCATCTTATATTGGTTTCATTCGTAGTTATTAAAATTTCAAAATATATATGTATAGTGAAAAGATTGTTCACAGAAGTATAGTAAATCGTTAAGTCAACAACTTTTGCCTATGTAAACTAAATTTTTGGTGAATCTCAAAGTGGAAAACTAGTTTTGGTGACTAATTAAAATCATCGTAAGAATTAAAACTGTTTTGTGAACAGTCTTTTCACCATACACATTACACAGCTTTCAAATGGCAATAAATTTCAGTTAGCGTTATATCAGCACTTAAAAATTTAGTCATTGCGCGTCATCCAATCATTATTTGAACTTCACTGATTTGTTTTTTTTATTATATCTCAATTAAGCATATATTATTTGGATATATCTAATAATAAATAAACATTTCTTTATATTTAATATATTTAATAATTCCATCACATAAGTAAGAAGAACAAAAATGGATATGTTTTATAATATAATAATAAAATGCATCAAAGTTTACAAATTTTATGGCGATTTATAAATTATGTTACTTTTTTATCATCTGGATGGACACCGTAACTGAAAAAATCCATTCCACACTTTAAGGCTGCATTAGGTAAACATAATCTGAAAAAATATTCCTATTATAGATATAAAAGTAATAATTATAAAACAATAGTATTCAATATATTAGTATATTTACAGTAAATTGTTTTGCGATTTATTATTGTTGTACACTTGAAAATACATTAAGTGTGTTAGGATTAAATTTTAATTTACATACTTTCCTATCTTAAAAAAGAACAGCCAATATGAAGGTATACTCTTATTTTCATAATTTCGTCTTTGCGCGTCAATTATTGACGAAGCTACTTCTTGCGGTGAAAGTTCGCCCATTAACCATGGAAATCTGTAATATGTGTGGATAAAATTGAATCACTTGTCATTTGTTCGCTACAAATACTTTAATAAATAAATGACGGTGCTCATATATAAAAAAAATTAATTACATAATAAAAAGAGAGAGTGTAATGTTGAAAGAATAAACATTTGATTTCGTCAAATATATAGAAAATAAAAAGAATGAATTGAATATGTGATAAGTGATTGCAAAGCATTTGTTATAATAGTGTATCTTTGAAAACTTGCCTAATGTTTGAGTTTTTAACCAGTCCGGTAAGCACTATGGCCGGATATATAGTAGTAAATTTAACAAGTGATTTTCCGTTACTCAATGCACGTAATTCTTCAGATATAGCTTCCATAATTGCTACAATACATATATCAAAATATATAAGAAAAGTAAGAAATATATATGTATTATGTGTGTGCTTGCGTGCGCGCGCGCGCGCGGCGTGTGTGTGTGTTTGTGTGTGTACGTATATTAATGTGTTCATCTTTATTTATGTAATTTGTATTTGTTCATATAATATTGTGCCATTCATAATATCGTTAAATATGAAATGAATTACCTTTGACTGCGAATTTTGAAGGGCTATAAACCGTTGCATAAGGAGCACCGAAAAGTCCTGCTATTGATGAAAGCGCTACAATATGACCATGATTTTTTTCAATCATATTTGGTAAGAATGCTTTTAATGTCTGAAAATGTCTTCTTGTGAACAATGATTTCGAAACTTAATTACATACTCGTCTAATTGTAAGTCCTAAGTCGATTAATACATTTCGTTTATTACGAAGAGCTGATGCAATATATTTATTTCCGATAATAATGTCGATTATGTTAATGTTATGGTTATTTTTTACGTCTCCGTTACATTACTTACCCAATAATGTGCTGTCACGTTGACATCTATGACTCGTGCAATTTCATCGAGACTTTGATTTAAAAATGATTTTATAAATATTATACCGGCATTGTTGACTAATATAGTAACATTTCCCACTTCATTTTTAACCTTGTCCGCTACCCTAAAAACTTCTTCCCTATCTGTTATATTACATCTATAAGACATAACCAGATTTTAATCAGTATTGGTAATTTAACATTAGGCATTCTATATATGTAAATTTTATAGGTTTTTTATTCTGTCGAGCAAAAACAACTTACCGGTATGCATACACAGAGTTTTTTCCCATTTTTTTTATTTCGTTCATTGTTTCATTGTTAGTTTCTTCATTAATATCCCAACATATCACTGTTGCTCCTAACGAAGCATAGCCAATCGCTAGTTCTTTCCCAATACCATGGCCTGCACCTGTTATCTATGATTTTATATGTCATATATAATATATAATACATTATGTTATTATTATTACAAATTACAATTTACAAATTCTCAAAGTTTAAAAAATTTTTAAACAGTTAAAAAAGTTTAATAAAAATAGCATTGATATTATATTTTCTAGTTGAATTTTTATTTTAATGCTTTAAAAAAACGTAACAAATTTGGTTAATAAAATACTTATTAAAATTAATTATTAAGTAGAGAATGCCACTTCAGATTTTAGAATACAATTTTTTTTCTACTTTTACTATGTAATAGTGTAATTGTGTGTGTATGTATGTGTGTGTGTGTGTGTGTGTGTGTGTGTGTGCGCGCGCACACACACACACACACAAAATATAACAATATAATTTTTTAAATATTTTTAATATAAAAATAATTCTATTATATGTTTCCTTATATGTATACCTATGTCTGTACATATATTAAGAATTTCATACGCACCAAAACGATTTCACCAACTACGCTCTTCTTCTGTGGTGGAATGATCAATCTGTACGTAGCTTCGTAAATATAATAAAATATTTTTAATATAAGCAATAAGATCTCTGCTAGAAGAAGCAAAACGTTTAATATTTGTGCCTGAAAAATTGACAATTTTTTAATAAGTAAATAGAATAATATGAAAATGTCTGCTAATTGTGTTTATTTTTGTTTGATATAATGATATTTTTTTAATACAAATATGTGCATGTGTTATGATTTTATTAAAATACGTTTATAACATATACGTGTATTATGATCTTGTTGTATTAATCGGTATAATTATATAGTTGCATAGTAATGTTTTAAAATTTATATTATTTACATTAATATAATGTATAAGATATAATATTATAGAAAATACATGTATATTATATAATACAATATAAAACATGTTAATAATATATTATATAATGTGGTTTACATCGCAATCTTATTAAACATAAATTTTTAAAACAACAGATGTCGAATTAATTAGTATTTGATTAGTTTCTATTTTAGAATATTATTTACATGTATTATATAAATTAAATTGAATTTATTTACATGTATTTACATATATTATTTACATGTATTATATAAGTTAAATTGAATTTATTACATATATTAATTCATAGTATTAGTATTAATCTTATAGTATTAGAGAGAAAGTATTTACAATAAGAAAGAAATAAAATTTGTTTTATTTACCATAATTCCTATTTATTACACGTTATAACTTTTATTTAGACACGTTATAACTTCTTTCCAATCAAGTTTATAAATCCGTGTTATCACAATGTGCGCGCTTATATAATTGATCTGGTTGTTTGCATCTAATTTTATCAAGCGCATGCGTGAGACTGTTGAAAAAAATAATGGAAATCAATTATTGTAAAAAACCTGTCACTTATATAATAAACGGCATAATTTTTTTTAATCGCTGGAGAGGGGAGAAAATGAATTAACAACATATTTACATTATCGTAAACATTTATTTTTGTTATAACACAATTGTAAAATCAATTAATAAACTTTGCACGCAATGTTTCTATCTAGTATCTGTATAATTAATTTATTGTATTTTGTAATTTATTTTATCTAACAATTATAAAGTCACATTATATCTTTGGCGCTTCATGACATGCTCATACATTAAGTATTTGCTGTCTTGTCACTTGTGTGATGATATATATGTATAATTAATATTATCAATATCCTATTTAAAGACTGTTAAATCGATACTCGCGAATTATCGAAAAATCTCAAAGTTCATTGTTGACCCTTTTCCGCGATGCTGATTGATTCTCTCACGCGCTTACCTCGTGAGCGACTGTTATCATGTATGTATATTTGACGGTTGTGCGTGTAGAAGAGTTAATACTGTAATACAATGTAATTGTATGCCAGTGACGGTTACAAGGGGGGGGGGACGGAGGGGGCGATCGTCCCCCCCAGAGTCTCCAAACAAATTTCGTATATTAGAAAAAGTTGGTTTTAAATGAATTGAGAAAAAAAATTATCAGAGATTATTCGAGACTAAATAATGTTTACTCAATTTTTTTTTAATAATAAAAAATATTAAACATAACATTAACAATAATAATAACTAAATATTCACATTTCGTCATGGCATACCCAAAACAACTCTCTGGATCCGCCACTGGAGATGCGTCGAACCGGACCGTATCTCTTTATGCGAACCGGCGAGTCGCGAGCACTCGAGATTTCGGAATTTCGGAATCTCAACAACGGTTGAAGGGATCAATTTTTAAGTAGGCTCAGTGGATAGCTTAGGTTCGAATTATATAATAAAAAATGTTTTTACTTTTCCTCTACGTGCTCTACGAGCAGAGTTATTGCGGGATAAAGTCCAAATCTGGGAATTTTGCTTTAAGAGATATGATATGATGAGATGTACGCTATATATGGGATAAAAATTTTACCGCTAAGATTATAAATTATAAGACTGAATTACTTGATTATTATATCAAAATAAATATTAATAAATGTTATATATCTATAAACATATAATTTTATAATTTGTTAGGCTAAATTTACATAAAACATTTCTAAGAATTGTAGAACTAAGAAAGTTTAAATATCGCGTGATTAGTTAATTTATAAATAATATAAAACATATTTAAATTAACATTGTTTCTTATAGTTCAAGACGAGAAATCCAATGGTGCTAATTAAAATTACGTCACATGTGATCGGGAAACACATCAAAAATTGATTTTAAAGTCGAAAAAACTCGTGGCGTCAGTCATTCGCAAGACAAGTTGCTACGCTGCATGTGTCGATGATATGTAATATGTACATTATATTTGTTCATTACAAATAAAGAATTTGTTATAAAAATGCTACATTTAATAGTAAAAATATTGGGCGCAACGATAAGTCCCGTGCGCCTGCACGAACATGTTCGGGTCGCGACTTCCCAAATTTAACGTAATTTTAACTAGCACCATTGGATTCCTCGTCTCAAAAACTATAAAGGCCGAGACATAGATTTTTGCATAACGTTGCATAACGCACAAGACATAAGGCATAAGAAAATCAACCAATCAGAATATGAAATAAAGGACTCTGATTTGTTGATTCTCTTATGCTTTACGTCTTATGCGTTATGCAGCGTTATGCAAAAGTCTGTATCTCAGCCTTAAGAAACGATGTCAATTTTACTTTCCGCAAGCGAGAACACCCTTTTTTCAAAATGTATTATTCAAGGTTTTACGAATATCAAATTTTATACATGTTGAAAATTATGAAACGATTTAATTTGTCTGCGGACCTGATAAGCTTTAACCAAAGATGATAAAATAATAAAATTATTTATTTATGCGTCGCGATTGACCACGCGTTGCAATTGGCCACGTTGTGATTGACCACGTCACGACTGATCACGCGTTGCAATTGGCCACGTTGCGATTGACCACATCGCGATTAATAATAATATAATTTTTATTTTTTTACAAATATATACAAATTATGTACAAATATAATATAACAAGACATCACTTATTTATTAACAACATAACTCAATACCTGTCATTTTTTTAGTTGCTTGCAAAAAACTGAAACATAAAGAAAAAAAAGGAAAAACATATTTTAAAAATATATATTTTTATTTTTCTACAGCCAGTTATTATCTCAAAATTGCATTTCAAAATTAATTATATTAGAAAATTTTTATGATTCAATACAACCAAACTTATTTTCTACAAAACTTTTGTTTTATTGTTTAGAAGGTTTTGTTGTTGGAGCGATATGAGCAAGATAATTGCTGCGTTCAGCAGAAAATGCAGCTTTATAACTATTGTAAGATTCTTTAATATGATTGATTTTTATATTTAGATCCAATGAGGAATTGAGAGCAAGAATTAATCATATTAAAGAGTTTTGCAACAGTTGCAAAATTGTTTTTTCTGAACGCAGCTATTGTTTCCCAAAAATTTTCATCAAATAGAGTGCTTTCTTTATCTATTCTGGCTGAGATAAAAATTGTGAAAATAATTTTGTAATTAGTAGTGAAATTTGTAATTAATAATCACGAAAAGCTAATTTCGACAAAAAAGGAATATTTTTGTACATGTATGTGATTACTGTTCTGATCTTAATTCAACATTATGCGTGACTAGATGTATGTTCTTAGCTCTTACTAGACGTCTTATCAAGTAGGAATATGCATTTTTGTAGATTTTCATACTTTTCTTAATATAAATTTTTTTATATTAGTACACGATCTGTCCCAAAAGTTTCCGAACTTTCTTCATACGGATGGTATTAGTGGCATTATTGAGGGTATCATCTATATAAATAAGGTTGCACCTTCTTGATTGAAGTTTCGTTCACAAACTCTGTAAGTAGAATTGAGGTCCTCCTAACGACTGTTTTATCACAAGTATAAAATCGATAATACCTTTGTGACACACATCGAAAAATCACAATGGAGCAAAAAACATATATTAAATTCTGTGTGAAATGACGCATTTACAAGAATTGGTCGGGTTTATCCTCAATACCGAGTGCAAGGCATTTATATGTTAAAAATTAATATATAATTGACGTTTTCTAATTGATAAAATTTTTTTACGCACAAAAATTTTATTAAGTTCATCCTCTTATCCGCCTCTTTCTTCTATATATTTTTTACAATAATAAACATGTATGTGTATATTATATTTATTATTATTATTTTAAGTGGAAATAATTTTTATTATTTTATTATTTTTTTAACTAAATAATATTGTAGAGTTGGAGATATTCAGCATGTTAATTTGCGTGATCGTAGCGCGTCTTGGCTGGATTATGCATAGAAACGTAAGATAAAAAATTAGTTATTTCGTTGATCAGCTTTTTACGATCGCATTTTATTTTGAATTGACGTTTCTTTTAGACAGAGAACATCATCTAGAAAAGACGTGTTTCGAATAAATTTCGCGACGCAAACAAATTGCAGCTTGAACGTTAAACATTTTTCATACGCTTGTGTAAACTGAATTAAAATAAACATCTTTCTAAAATCCTACAATATATATTATGCTTTATTGATATAAACTCTTTAATATATATACAAAAACATTTCAATATATTTAACATTAATAACACATCCTTTTCTTAAAAAAAGACATGACATCGATACTCGCATATCACGAAATATTGTTATCGCATTTCCGCGATGTTGATTAGTTCTCTTGCTGTGCTTACTTTGTGAAAGGATATTGCATATTTTGACAATTGTGTGTGTATTGAGATTGATGAGTAATTGCAAATTATAGTAAAAAGTGTTAAATAGCGCGCGTGAAGCGCGCGCCTGTAATGCTAGTTGAAGAAAAACTTATAACATAATTGTAGCTCTTAAATAAAAGTAAGTTTTTTCCACAAATTTTTTAAAGTTTAATGAAATATAAACTACAAGATCCTTATACATATTAATTAGCTTGGTTCGACGCCAGAATCAATGTAATCTTTTATACTATTTTGTGCATTATCGGGAAACATCCTGAAATCAAAATTATATTTTTTTTATCTATATTTTAATTACACACTAATGTAAAATAATGTCACAAATTAAAAATGCGACGTTATATTCTGACTTATATTTTGCATGCAATACATTACATAAAATTTTGATATAGTATATGTAATAAATTTATTTATAATTAAAAATGAAAAATTTAGATTTAAGAATATTTAATGATATTTAAAAAATTTGATTGTTACAATTTAAAATATGTATATGTATATATACGTGCAAATACTATACATATATGATATACTTATGATGTATTAAATATTGCGTAATATTAATTGTATAAATCAGTATTAAAAATTTATTAATATATATATGTATACAAACTATTTAATTACCTTCCGAATGACACAAGTGATAACCAAAATAATGGTATAGTTCTCATCTTTATATTTTGTCGTTGCGCTTTAATTATTTGTGCTGCTGTATCTTTCGGGGAGCTTAATAGTAAGAGTGAATTCAATCTAGGAGTAAGATTAGGTAAAGAAAAATGTTAATATCAATTTTAATAATCAAGTTCGTCATATTTGCATGCACTGAATGTATTTACTTTTTTTATTAACTTAATAACATTAAATATTAATTTTACTACTAATTTAACTTACATCTGATTTATTTTTGGCTTTTTGCAAAGTCCCGTATCTACCATGTAAGGATAGATGGTAGTAAATTTGATCAAAGATTTTCTCTTACTAGTTACTCGTAATTCTTCCTCAAGCGCCTCCATCAGACCTGAAAAATATTAAAAGAGCTTGAAGTTTCTAAATATTTATAAAATTAAATCACTTATTTTTGGTAAATTCTGAACATACGTAAGATATAATATGTAAGAAATAAATTATAATCGGTAGGAGATCAGGTTTACCATGGACTGCATATTTTGAAGAGCTGTAAGGAACTAAGTAAGGAAGTCCTACGATGCCTGCCATCGATGAGAGTGCAACGATGTGGCCATAATTTTTTTCAATCATACTTGGTAAGTATGCTTGCAATATCTAAAAAAAATACATAACATTTTTTAACGAGGACACGTAATATTATACATAACATTTTATATATTTTTAATAATATCATATAATAATTGAAGCAAAATTTTTAAAGAAGTAAAAATTTCTAATTATCAAATAATTATTTCGAAGAAATATAAAAGAAGAAAGAGCATCATTAATTCAAGAGGTAAAAGGCAACTTAATATTTGTATATAGCCAATTTTAACTTGCCCAAAAGTGTGCTAATACATTAACATTGAAGATTTTTAAGATTTCATCGGCTGTGTGATCTAAAAAAGTATGACACGGCATTATGCCGGCATTGTTTATTAAAATTGTAACCTCGCCGACTTCTTCCCTCACTTTATGGGCTACTGCAAAAACTTCTTCTCTTCTAGTTACATCACATCTATAAAATGGCGAAATCTTAATTAATGTCAATCATTTGATACATACTATGAATATTATGACATTTTTTATGATGTCAATTGGAATTTAATACAATAAGAAGTTAAAAATACTTAAAGAAAGAGAGACGTAAAATAATATAAACAATGTGATCTTTGCAGTGTAACAGAAATATTTTATTATATTAGTAGTAATTAAAATATTTGTGCAATAAAATAAATTGTCTACTGTTCGCAAAAATATAAATTGTAATTATTATTGTTCGAATATTACACGTATTTTATTATTTTGGCTGGCTATGTGTTAAAGTAATAATCAAAATTTCTTTGAATGATATACGACTTAACAAACACAGATTATAACTACAATATCGCAGCAATATTGTAATATTCCTGCAATTCAGCTGGAATATTACAATGTTGCTGTTATAATCTGTTTGCTGGGACGAAACAAAAACTTATATTCTTATATTATAACCAATATTATAACAATAACGTACTGATATGTATATACATCTTTTCCAATTTTTTCTTTAATCTCCTTCGCCGTTTCCTCGTTCGTTTGCTTGTTCATGTCTAAGCACACCACTTTCGCACCCAAGCATGCATATTGAATCGCCAATTCCTTTCCTATACCATGACCCGCACCTGTTATCTTGTAAATGTAACAAACATAATATAAAAACACAGTTGTTGTAAAACAAAGCTTATTCATTCTTTACAAATTGTATTATATCGTTGTTTGATATCATCAGAGTTTAATTTTTAATATGACATTACGGTCCGTATATATAGAACGCCTTAAGTATTTAATCAATATAACGACGTTAGCGCGCATTGAGCATAAAGTTTGCTTTACATATGCTACAGAAATCTCAAGACTTGTTAGCGCTCTAACATCGTTATATGTAAGCGCGTTCCAAACATGGATCTATATTATACATCTATTTTAATATTATGTTAACACTATCTCTCATATTATTTCCGTTAGCTCTCATTCTTTCATATCTAAATCTGAATTAGTGGATATATATATATATATATATATATATATATATATATAAATTTTTTCTTCTAAGAAGTTTAATTTGCCTGGACTATATTGGCATATAGTAAGTATTCAATACGCGCATATATTGACTGCATTCGGTATTTACTTCATGCTTTTGGCGCTTACAATGTTCACGGAATCATTTTATTCTTGTTGCTTATGAAATATAATATTAAACAAGGACAAATCATGCTCACAGCGCGCGAGCGTTAAAATGGAACGCAGACATTGTATTTTGGAAATCACTAACAAATAAGTGAATAATGCTATAATCACTGACAAATCAGTGGACTGCTGTTCTCGCTAATTCCACAGCGGATTTAGCTGTTTCACTTATTTATTCTAGCGATGCAAGGCGTTAGTAACTCAATCAGTGACTTTTCCAATGATTTAGATTCAGAGAGTACATATATACATAAAGTTAAAATAAATATATAAACAGATAAATTAATTTGTCTATTTAAACATTTTTAACAAGTAAGAAATTTAGACTCGGCCAAGGAACGAGCAAGGTGTGACGTGACATAAAATCACTAGAACATGATAGTATAAAAATTTTAAAGAATATTTAATGTTAAACCGTTTTGACTGTACAGAATCTTTCTCAGTTGAAATAAATTAACATATATAAATTGATTAATAAAAAACATCAATAAAATAAATTAAACATTTAAATACGCAGATGGCCTACAAATGCGTTAAATTAATTACTTTCTTAAATATCATCGTATTTAAATTTTTAATTTATTATATTGTCGTTAATGTTTTTTATTAATTTATTTATATGTTAATTTATTTCAACTGAAGAAGACTGTGCAGTCGAACTCGTTTTGACATTAAATATTCTTCAAAAATTTTTATAATATCATGTTCTAATAATTTCTATTAATTTTGTCACGTCACACCTTGCTCATTCCTTGGCCGAGTCTAAATTTCTTACTTAATGTTATTTAAACACGAGCTGGAGAATGTAATTTTCATTTAAACATTTTTAATTTTTTTGTCAATTATGAATTTTTTCGAATTATATTTTTGATAACTTTTAATAATATCTACTTTTATGTTATGCATAGTACACATTATATTTTCCGTACGTACCAAAACAATCTCACCGGTCACATTCTTTTCTTGTAATCCAAAGATATGATAGTACACGCTCTCGCAGATGTAGTAAAGAATTTGCAGTATGAGCCGCAACGTATTTGTCAAAATTTGTATGATCTTGGTCGCATTCATGATGAACTGGAAAAATAATTATCGTAGGTAGCGTAATTTTCTTATATTAATATATTAGTTACTCCCGCGGATCGGTTTCGCGCACTCCCGCAAGAGAAATAAACAATACAAGCACTTATAGTGAGGAACTCTTTATAACACTTTATTAGTACGACTTCGAATACAAGAGATCAAAAATACGATTGGAGCGAATGGTTCCGTTCGGTTTGACGACTCATTCCAAAATTAATCGCAACTCACTTGACAGCTGAAATATTTCGTCGTCGGTTCGCGTTCCACGACTACTTCGCGCCGGCGCGGTGACTCGCTCCGGCTTGCCGAAAACTTGAGATCGCGGCTCGGGCGTAACAATATCCATAGTATTATATGCTTATAAGTTATAGATAGTTAATAAACTGAAGGTATTAACTTTAAGAATTGCTAGATGACTTATTATAAAAACAAAATATTTCACAAAATAAAGAATGCTCATGTTTAGAAATATATTTTATAATTTGTAGAATAAATAATTCTGCGTGTTATTAAACATATTAGAATAATCGATGTTGACAATAACAAATATTTCAAGAATTCAGCGTATCAGTTATTAGTACATGATTTCGGCGATATGGATGTTGTTATATTCATACATTGCGTTGATATATTACTTTTTTTAAATGTCAGATCATGTTAACGTACGTTTATTATGTTTTAAAGACAGAATACTTTTCTATACATATAGCTAAAAGTTTTTCAAAAAATGTACTATATTAGTATTCATTTACCGGTTTATATTTAACATATGTAATGATGTAAATTTATGCGACATGTGTGCATAAATTTACATTAATATGATTACATAAAAATATGATAACATCGAAAAATCATGAAATATTGATAAAAAATAAATTTTTTTTAGCAACTACTTGAAAGCAAAGAAAGCGTAAAAGGTAGTAGAAAATGTAAATAAAACTTTGTTAGCAGTTTTTTCTCTATGCTGATTTTATAATATATAAATATTTAAAATATAAAATCTTTTCTCTATATTTCTCTATATTTAAGATTTATAAAAAATACATTTGTATATTTTATAATTATTTGAATGTGAATTTTTCAATGTATTTTGCATTTTAAATTATAATTTAGTAATATTACGGATAATGTTTCTAGATGACGTTATAGATAATATTATGTTTTAATTTATGTTTTATATTTTAAATATATAATACGGGTTGCTAATTAGAAAGTTGCTAAAAATAAACAGCTGTTGTTTTATAATGAATTAAAATAAATTAAACATTATTTAGAAGAAACAAATAAGTAAAACAAATATATTATTAATAACTTAAAGTAAATATGTATATTTCATGAATATTTATAAGTTTTAAAACTTTAGAATATTTATGAACTTTAAGAAATAGATATAAAAAAAAATTAAAGCTGCTTATATGATTTAGTAGTATATATTTAGATGTTTTTAATACAAGCAATTATTTTCATAAAAATTTTATGTAGAATATTACACAATAGAAAATAATTTGTGTTTAAAAAGAACGGTCTACTAATATTTGTTAAAATTTTATATTATTTAATACATACTCAAGTATTAATTTAACGTAATATAATTATGTTATTTGATTATTTTGTGTTAAATAAATATTTAATTTTTTAGTGTTAAAATAACACAATTTATTTTATGAGTAAGTGAATAAATAATATAAAAATAATGTAATTTTGAAACGTAATTTCTAAGGTGAATAAAAAATTAACGTAATTTAACGTATAAATATTAATTGTTTTTAAATATATGTTCTTACAATTTCTTGCAAAAATGTTACATTTATTTCTGTTAATTTTTACGTAATAATCTTCTAACATATGTATTTTGTGTTAAATAATTGACACAAAGATTTGAGTGAACCATTTAGGAAATGCAAAATTGTGTTGTACACAAATTTTTCAACTGTGTAGCCTTGAAGACAGTTATAATTATTGATTAAAAATGTAATACTTTTTAAAATATCTTAATAATTATGCAAATTTAGATAGATATTATTTTGTTATTACTTCGAAAATGTATATTATAATTACTAACAATAAGCGATAAAATTAGCTGAATTGATTTTTAAAAATATTATTTATTTTTACAAGTTTTAATATATATATATACGTATGTATTGTTTACTATGTGCTAGAAACGATAAGTTTCTTCTACAAAATGGCGTTAATTTATTCCATTCTGCCAACTATCATTATAACACTTCAAAAAATACCGTTTATTTTAGCAACCTCTCCGATTTCACTCTATAAATGTACACTCTTTGACAACCAAAAAGTTACGCACGCAGAAGCTGCAAAGAAAAGGAGTACATACCTTTTACTGTCAAAAAGTACATAAATGTATAAATATTATATATTTCTTGAAATGGAGTAAGACTAACCATTTTACGAAGAAAAATCGTTTTATTGCCAGTACTTGAATCTTTGAGATCACGAAACTTCAACTGTACCTCTCCGGTCTGCTGTGCACGGAACTGTACGATAAGTAGGACATGTTTCCTTGCGTCAACGAAAGCGAAAACTGAACTGGCGAACACGCCTGTAACAAGCTCAGGTATACCTGCCTGATTACAGGCACTTGCAACGATCGGCTACCTAACGGCCTTTCTTTCATGTATTTATGTTTCAAATGTGTGTTCGTTTTTTTTTTCTATTCAACCGAAGTTCGGCGACGGTTTAAAGTGAATGTAAGTTACCTATACCAATGTATGTTGGCAGGTATCCAGAAACAGACTATCGGTCATGAGAGATCTTAAACTCGTTCTCAGGGTCGTATTTATAACAGGTTTTTATGACGTTTATATAACGTATTGATTTCAGAATTGCTACAGTCTTCCATCTGTTCGAACTTGAATTTTTATTCCAATTGAATGTTCAAAGAAAGCAACAAACATATGTTAGATATTTGAAAATATCGATATCGATTTTCTACATGTATCAAAATACCTTACAGTTACTGAAAGTGCAAGGCATACAGTGCTGTAACATGCTTTGTGACTGAAAATGATCTCAACATTAAACAAATTTTATTAAAAACATTATTTTGCTACAATAACAGATTTTATTAAAAACATAAGTGGGAAATAGAGTAAAAGATGAAAAATAACGAAAGTATTTTTAATATTTATTAAAATTCATGTACATAAAATAATAACGAAGCAATGCGCATATCGGCATATAGACTTGATACGATAATACTTTTCATGAATACATAAATTATTATGTCATTAGATGGATTTTTTAATATCAAATTTTCTCGGAAACAAAGCTCTTTATGCGTGCACAACAAAATTTTATTTTATATTTTTAACTTATTATTTCTATATATCGAATTTCTTTTTCCTAATTTTATTATTATTAATAATATGACCTTTTAATATCTTACAATCAGATCTGTATTTAGAACTCTTATGATAATGTTAGCGCATATTTAGCATATAGTTATGTTACATATATTATAAAACTTTAGAATTCTTAGCTCGCTAACATCGTTTATAAGCGCAACCTAAACGAGCAATATTTAATGTTATCTTATAATGGTATAGTAAAAGAAGATAAGGCTTGCCGATACCGTCATATCTTTAGTTGTAATAGAGGAAATTTACCGATACTGTTAAAAGACTAGCCTACTGTCAAGACTATTTTAAGACTTTTTTTTAACATTAGAAGTATCGCGAACAGTTACTAACCGCTTTTATTTTTTAGATTAATATTATATTTTTCGTATAAAAGATGGAATGGTGTAATTTTTTTACTTTTTAATTATGTTCTTTATATTCGGATGAAATATTTACAATTTTTCATTATTTTCTTTAATTTTATAGTATTATAATTTATTTGTCTGATCAGTTTAAAAAACGTTGACAGTTCTAGTGTTACATGAAAGCTAAAAATAAACCTCAAGAAACATAATTACATGCCAGAAAGTGTCTTCTATCAGACGATTTGGCAATTTTTACATAATACGCTTTTGAATTTTGCAATAATTTACTTTTTCGTAAGTTAAGCAAAAATGTGAGCGTCTAACAAAATGAACTTTAAAACTGACAGAGTAGACAGTTAATGTCACATATTTCTATTTTCTTTTCTTTCAGGAGTTATCTCTACAAAATAAATATCTACAATTTAATTAATGTATATAAGAATTTCCAGCTAGAATATTTTCACTTTGATATAAAATTTGTTTTTTATTGATTTATATGCATACTTTATGCTTTTTCGCAAGGCACAACACGTAACGCGACAATTTTGAAGGATTTTCACGTAAATACAGGAGTGCGCTTCAGCTTCTATAGAGCTGTTTGACGCAAATAAAGTGATAGTAAATAATGATTAGATGCGTTTTCTAAGAAGGACAGTGTGACACAGAGAATCGATGCATTCTTGTTGTTTACCAATATTAAACAAGGAAATGATTCACTGTGTTACATTGACCGTGTTCAGCAGACAATGCAGTTTGTGACTGTTGTAAGATTTCTTAATATAATTGATTGTTGTTCTTAGTTTCTCACTGAATCTAAATATAATTTGTTTCATTTACATTTAATCAACATTTAAATGTAAATATAAACCAATTACATAAAAGAATTTTGCAATTTGCAATTGCAAAACTGCTTTTTATGCTGAACGCAGCTTGTATGTCCTTGGAAAACGCAATAATTTGCGGTCTGTTTTACAATAAGTGTGTCGGTTTACGCTGCATCCTGATTTTATCTTTAAAATCGCACGATAAAAAAAATAAAAGTTTTTAGAAAGCTACAAACGATCTAACATTAATAATATGTATACTATTATTTAAAGTACATAATTTGTAAAGAAAATTGTAAAAGTTTTATTTTGGCATACGCGCGCAAAGTCAGTTTGTCCTCGAAGGGACTTTTACAATGACTATATACAATATTAACAAAATTATGCAATATAAGTGAATATTAATACGTACACATGCTTAAGTAATTTTTGTTGACGAAAACAAAACAGCAAATAAAGAGAGTAAGAAATATGGGAATAGAATAAAAAGAAAGAAAGACACACACACAGAGAGAGAGAGAGAGAGAGACTTTCAGATATATTAATTAGTTAATATTTATTGATATGTGCACGTTTTAACCGATAATGCAGCGAGCTTAAACAGCATAATTCCCTCAGCAAACGAAAATTAACCCAAATAAATTGCAAATTGCAATTCATTTTAATTTATCCGAATTGGCGCCCATTCACGATCAATCATTTTGCGCAAGAAATATTTGCGACACATAATTTGCACAAAATAAAACACACACTGACATGCTTTTATTGCGCAAAAATTATTTGTATACAGTTAATGGTACTCGTTTTGTATTGGTTACAGCATTATTTAAATTAATATAAATATTAAAATAAATATAACTACTGAAGTTTATGCTGCAGCTTTAATATTTGCATTGTAGTTTCAAAAGGGCTACAAAAAGAAAACGTAAATAACATTGAAAGTGGTAGGTATAAAAAATGTGCTACATTTACAAACATTTGAAAGAATTATTAATAAGCTCCTTCTGATTACCATAATTTCATGCAGATGGAGCATTCGATATTTCTTTCTTTTTTATTAATTTAATTTCTCTTTGAATTTAACTAGTATAAGAACCACAATTAGTAAAATCACTATTAGACCAATCAAATCACTAGGTAATACCTGAGATGTAATTTCTATACTCATACACTCAGAACGATTATTTAATATCGAGCATTACAGTATACTTTGCTATATTTTAAGTACCAAATTTGTGCAACACCACCATTCACTAAACAAATAATTTGCGTAACAAGCGTTTTGCGCAAAAATATCATGAAGGTTCTATAATATTTCACGCAACAGTTGCGCAAACCATCAATCAGTCCCATTTACGATCAATCATTTTATGCAACAAACAATTTTGCGCAAAATGATTGATCGTGAATGAGTCCCCTTAGAGTTCGAAAATACATTAATGTCCCTGTTATATTATTTTTGGATCCAAATAAATTAAAATACAAAATGGGCTATTTATCATGTTGAATTCGAATGTACTCATGTCTGTATTATATTATTTTTGGATTCAAATAAATTGAAATACGAAATGAGCTATCCATCATATTGAATTCTGAATACATCATATTGAATGATGTATTCATGTCCATATTATATTATTTTTGGATTCAAATGGATAAGAAAAATTAGAAGTGCCAATTCGGAAATGTTAAAATGAATTTATTTCTACCTATTTCAATTCATTTTCGTTTGTTGAACCGACTACAATTCACAACGCAATTAACATTATTCATTACTTTAACGGCATGACATATTTCTTTGTATCTTATTTATTTTATTTATTTAACTTATTTATCGTCAACATTATATGCACTCTAGATGGCTACAACATTAGCCGAAACGTTTGTCCTTCTTAAATATTGTAATTTTTTTTAAATACATATATATGTATATGTATATATGTATATATGTATATGTTTTAATTTAAAATATTATAATTTTTATGTCACATCTTTATTAATTTGCAAACCACTTCTTGCGTACCATTGTCTTTATTTTTTTAATTATTTGATTGGATTTATTTATTAAAACTTCCAATTTATTAAATTATACATAATTTTAATTGCCATTGCGACCTGGGCACACCAAGTTTTTGTTTCACTATGATCCTGTTGGCCATTTTAATCATTTTAAGTCCGTTTTAAGTGACTTAGAATTTGCGTAAAAAAATTCATGTGTTGAACTTTTACTGTACAAACATTTTGTTGGATAAAATTGGCATTAAACTGTTACTGTATATGTATATCTTTGGATACGTTAAATTTTTATTATATTAACTTGTAGGTGCGTTGAGCTTTCGCTGCATATATGTATGTACTTATCAATGCATTAAACTTTAGTTTCATACAATTTTTGAGTATTGTACTGAATGACATATTTAAACAGATAATTTTTTAATAGATTTTTATAAGATTTTTATAAGATTTTTCAAGATGTTTCTTTTCGATAATATACCTAGCTAATTGCATTGATTTTAGCTATTTTTGGACAGTTCATTTATAAATAATTATATTTGAATCGTTTATTAAGAAAATATTTTTGATTTTAAGAGAGATATAATTTTTTATACTCTTTCTCTCCGTGTATTTGATATATATTTTTTTCTATTTTAAAGAGATTTTTTTAAAGATCAGAACTATTTAAAAAGAATTATACTATTATACAATATTATTATTAAAAACACAAGCATTTTATTGAGTTTATAATATATGTAGATAAATTGATTACAATTAATTGCTTAAATAACACTGTGTTACAGCAAAATACTTTCCGAAGTGCGATCATACGTTTTCTGAAGATTTTTTCGCGTTGAACACGATGCCGTTTGAAGAATTCGCCTAGCACGTCAGGATTTTGAGTAAATTGGAATAAAAGTTTCCAAAAGTGTTTTCTTCAGGAACCGTATAGTTGCACTTCAGAGAGAGAGAGAGAAAAAAGATGTTTTTTTTGTGTAACACAGTGTAATTATCGTCTTATAAGATTACAGCAACAAGGAAAAGAAGAGAAATATATATTGTGATATAATATTAAACTATATGAATAAAAAGTTTTAATTTTGTAAGTACCTTATAAGTTTTTTAATCTTCCGGATAAACGCCTGAATCAAAGAAGTCTAGAATGCTCAATAGTGCTTTATCGGGTAAATATCTGAAATAAAAAATACTTTTGTTATAGGCAAAAAAATATTAATATACAGTATTCAATATTATTAGTATATTTACAATGGATTATTTTGCAGCTCATTGATATATTTATATTTGAAAATACATTATGTATATTAAAATTAAACTTTTATTGGCGTGATTTACGTACCTTATTAAGTTAGAAATAAACAGGTAATGAAAAGGTATACTTCTGTCTTTATAATTTCGTCTTTGCGCATCAATTATTGCCGATGCCACATATTGCGGTGAAAGTCCTCCCATTATTCGTGGAAATCTATAACAGTAAACAAAATTGAATATAATCTAATAATGCTACTAATAACCGCCATGAATATCTTATTAATTACGTAACATTAATAAATATATTTAAAAAATCCATTACAATAAAACGTAATACAATACTATTAAAATAAAGATTTATTTTCGATAGATATGATGATATTTAAAAGAAATGGATTGCGTGTGCAATATTGCAAAATATATGTTACAATAATATGTATTCTTGTAAATTTACCTAATTTTTGGCTTTTTGCACATTCCAGTATGTACTAGAGTTGGATAAACCGTAGTGAATTTAATAGATGATTTTCCGTTACTTAATGCACGTAGTTCTTCAGACATGGCTTCCATAAGTACTACAATACATACATATGTAAAAATGTTGGCAAAAACTTTATAATTATATATTACATTTTTACACTATTGACATGTATATTATTAAAATTATGTGTAATAAACATTGTATTAACATAATATATACAATTATCTTATTAATTTCTATTAAATAATTTTTATGACAATCGCACACCCTATACATAACATAAATAAACATATACATTTACACACACACACATCTTTATTTATAACATATAATTTATAACTAATTTGAGAGTGCTTTCGATCACGGCTGGATCCTGATGCCTAATAATTTCTATATGAATTTCTTAACTCCATTATTCTTTAAACTGCGCGCCGAATGAATTTTCGAATTTGTCGCAATCAACAGCCGAGGCAAGAATAGAGATATCACATTGATTTTTAATTTTTTAATAAATTAATGCTTATAAGCATCTTAAATTACTGAAAAGACTTATTGCGAAAAATATTACCTCAGTCATCAGGATTTGAATCTGGGACCTCCCGACTTTTCTATGAATAATAGAGTTAAGAAATTCATATAGAAATTATTAGACACCAAGATCCAGTTGTGACTGTTGAAGACGCTCTCAAATTTAGTTGTGTATTCACAACGGTGTAGTTCAAATTATAATTATTATATAATTTATATATTGTTAATATTATGTTAATATTATCATTTCATATCATTATATAATCATAATCATAATAAGTATAATCATTGAATATGGGGTAAAGCACCTTTAGTTGCGGATTTTGTAGGACAGTATACGGTTCCGCAATGAGCACCAATAAATGCTGTTACTGATGAGAGCGCCACAATATGACCGTAATTATTTTTGATCATACTTGGTAAGAATGCTTTTAATGTCTAAAAATAATTTCCCCTTTTAAATTGCGACTTGCCGAAAGCTTTTATTAATTAAAACTCATTCAAATCGTACAGTATTACATCACCCAAAAAAATTTTAATATTAATGGAATCCGCTACACTTTATTGAAAGAGGAATACTCTTTCTTTCGAAAAGTTTTCGCTTAGAATATAGAATTAGAGGACATTTCACTTTATAACTAGAATTTTTTTGGGTGATATATCGATGATAAATAAATATATTAGTATTTGTTAAAAAAAAATAGTAACAATTACGTTAATGATTATTTCTAATATCTCGTAGTGTCTCATCTGCCTCAGAGAAAAGAATATTAATACTTGCCCAGTACTGCGCTGTCACATTAACGTCTATGACTCGTGCAATTTCATCTAGGCTATGATTTTGGAATGATTTAACAAACGCTATACCGGCATTGTTAACCAAGATAGTAACGTCACCCACTTCTTTTTTTACTTTCTCGGCTACTCTAAAGACTTCCTCCCTATTCGCTACATCACATCTATAAAACGTGATCAAATTTTAATCAGTATTGATAATGGATGTTTGCAAGTATTCGTTATACATGTATAAAAGGGATCATTTACGATCAATCATTTTATGCAAAAAATATTCACGCAACATAATTTGCCCAAAGTAAAATTCCACACACGCTGACATTTTATTGCGCAAAATTTATTTGTGTACAACTAATTGTTAATAGTGCCCATTTTATACTGGTACAGTATTATTTGAATTAATATAAATACTCCCTAAAATAAATATAACTACTAAAGTTTATGCAGCTTTAATATTTGCATTGTAGTTCCAAAAGGACTACAGAAAGAAAACGTAAACAATATTGCAGGGTAAAAAAGTGGTACAAAAAACGTGCTACATTTACAAAAAGAAAGAAATGTTAAATGCTCCATTTACATGATTAAAAAATTATGGTAATCAGGAGCGTTTTTTGTTAATTAAATTTTTTTAATTTAGCTAGTATAAGAACCACAATTAGGAAGTCACTAGGCCAATGGTAACGTCTGAGGTATAATTTCTATACTCATACACTCAAAACAATTATGTAAGGAGCATTACTATCAATCAATCCTATTTACGATCAATTATTTTGCGCAAAATGATTGATCATGGATGGGCCGCTTGAATTCTGTTCGAGTCGTCTTTTTATTTCATCGAATCTTGCAAAAAGTAATATATCAACTTACTTATACGCATATACAGATTGTCTTCCTATTTTTTTAATATCGTTCATTGTTTCATTATTGGTTTTTTCATTAATGTCCCAACATACGACTGTTGCTCCTAACGAAGCATAGCCAATCGCTAACTCCTTTCCGATACCATGACCTGCACCTGTTATCTATAATAATATTTATTACATATTTATAATATAAATAAAACATATAATTTAAATTGTTATAAATAACAGTTTACAATTTTTTTTAAATTAAAATAACATGAGTTGTTATATTCATTATAATGTTTAGCTCGTATTTGAATAACAACAGTATAAGATAAATCGGCCAAGGACGAGCGAAGGTAAAAGTGACATAAAATCACTAAAAAAACTCAAATTAATAAATAAATAGTTTAATATCGTGTAGTTAAGATCAATACGTTTCGACTCACAGAATCTTTTTTTCAGTTGAAGATATTAAAGGTCAATAAGTAAAATGCAGATAAAGATTTTAACTACACGACATTAAACTATTTATTTATTTATTTGAGTTTTTTTAGTAATTTTATGTTACTTTTACCTTCGCTCGTTCTTGGCCAATTTATCTTATACTTTAGCTGTTATATTCTTTTAATAAACAATACCATGGTAGAAATACAAGAGTATGCTCTCGCGCATGTTGATGCCGAGCGGCCAATCAAATTGTCACCAAGAATACGTCATCGTTACGTGGTAAATTTGAATGTATTATTTCAAGCATGCTCAGTTATGTTCTAAAATTCACTGCCAGTATTGAAAATCCACAGAACATTGAAAATTTATAGCTTACGTTACGTGCATTATAGATTTTTAACACTGAAAGTGAATTTTGATACACAACCTTTGAGTATATATAGTACATGGAGGTGGAATGCCTTAATTTGTTCTCTGTAAGCCGCAAGTGTGTGACCTGTGTGTCCAAGGCTGCGTTCCGTTTGACGCTTACAGCTGCTTACAGCGCTCACAAAATCATTTCATCCTTGTTTATCAAATGGTGAACAAAGATAAATGATGCTTATAAGCGCTGTAAGCGCCAAAAGGAACGCAGCCCAAGAGAGGCAAGAAGTGCAAGAGAAGTGCAAGAGAGATTTTTACTACTTCATAATCTATACTTTCCTCAACGTTTCAAATTTTTCTGTCTATCTGATTTTATCTATTTTTCTATAAATAAAAACAAGTGTTCTTTTAAATTATATTGCACAAGCAATTAAAATATTTAGTAAAAGACTTGTATTTTAGTCTCTGAGTGTAATTCTCTACTTAATACATTAATTTTTACATTTTATGTATAATATTTTAATATTACTTAATAATTTAGAGTAATCTAGGACATAAAGATAAAATATAATTTTGATGAAATAAAGTAATTGTTAGATCTTACGTGTCTGTGAAATTAAAGATGTCTTTAGGCGTTTTTTAGACGTCTTCAAGACGTTTTATGTCTCGATTTTGGACTTTGCATTGCTGAGTTAATTATATATACAGATAATAAGATTTTAATATGTTCTTATATTCGATATTGATAAGAGGGCCGACAGTTAAAATTCCTCATAATCATAATACGTTATTATTATACGTTGCGTCACTAAATGTATGATCTTCGCTAACTTCAAATGTTTATAATTAAAAAACTACTACAATCAACATTTTACAATTAGGATTTTTATTTCAAAATAATTTAAAAAACCCATCTTTAAACGTTATTACGTTCTTGATGAGAACCTTGGTATAATATATGTATATGTATGTATATATGTATAGTATATGATTGTATTATACTGTATAATAATAATAAAATATAACGTACTTATGTTTTTAAAGAACATATCTGTATAATTATACAATAATTTTCAATAATCTTAAATTTTTATAATAAAAATAATTTATCTTATTGTATATTTTTTTTATATAACTGTACATATATCTTGTAGAGAATTTTGTAGAAGAATTTTGTACGCACCAAAACAATTTCACCAGCTACATTCTTTTTCTTCAGTGGAACGATCAAATGGTACATACTTTCGAAAATATAATATATTACTTTCAAAAGAAGAACCAATATCTCCATTAGAAGGTACAAAATATGTGTATTTTTCATGGTTTCCTGAAAAATTCATAATTTCTTTATAAGAACATCTAGCAAAGCCGGAATTAAACATTTAACAACTAACAATAAACGCTCGATAAAAATAGAGAATATCTTATAAAAACAATAGTAAAATATTAGATGCAATAGACAAAATTTTCATGCATTTGCACACGTTTGCGACACGGTTTCTCGCATACAGCGAACCACTGACTGGACATATTCATACAAGCACACGAAAATTTTCTGTTGTGTCCGATATTTTCGCTATTAAAGCATTGTATAGCATTTTTGTAAGATATTTCATATTTTTAACGTCAAAACATAACGTAGCACGCCATCATACATACATATTTATAGCGTAGCGACTTGTTTCATAAATGATTGTCACATGTTTTTCTGACTTAAAGTCAATTTTGTTTTTATACGTTCCCATCATATAATGTAATTTTAAATACATTGAATTTCTTGTTTCAAAAATTATAAGAAATAATGTCTATTTTATTTATCGCACGCTAGGCAATCAAATTACCTCCACTACACCGTACACTAGGCGACTGCGGTCCGCGATGGGCGATCGTATCTCGCCGCGCGTTCACATTCGGCGATATTTATAAACTAATATTTCAATAACTATTGCGAAGATCGCAAAATTATGGACTTTTCGATTTAGTTTAGCTCTCTGTCCATGAGTGCTTTACCATTTACTACCCTGTATATTGTATGCAATAAAATTAAAGCAAAGAAAGCTAACATTAAAATATAATAAAGATTTTTCTCAACATCTTTTTTTTACATTTTAAAACTTTTTATAGTGTTTCATGAAATTTCAGAGAAAAAGAGAATTTTTTTTACAAAGCTTTCGCTATTTCTTTAAAAAAAGCTATAAAAATGCTTTATTCACAATTAATGTTATCATTTATAATTATATATCAAAATAAATATTTAATGTATGAAAGTATGTAAAAAGTGTAAATTTACAAATAATTATATAAATGACAATATTAATTGTGAATAAAGGTTTTTTATAGTTTTTTTTTAAGAAATAGCAAAAGCTTTGTAAAAAACATAGATTTAAATTTATAATTTTTTACTGTAGTTGATCTAATTTACAAATTAAAAATATTACCATTAGGTAATATCCATTACCAATATCCAGTTGCGGTCAACTTTGGTAATTTCTTCTTATTTATTTGTTATACATATATACACAGCAGCCTTATTTAAATTATTGTTACATACGTCTTTCAATGCGTTTCTCCTTATAAAAGTGGTTATTGCGATAAATATTATTGCAGCCTCAGTAGTAATAATTGAATAGTAATTAATGTGTTTGTCCCAGATAGAATTAAGTGGTAATATTTTATGCAATAAGTTTCCTACAGCGTTTAAGATGCTTGTAGCATTATCATAGAATTAACGATCAATTTAATTTTTAATAATATTTCAGCTTTATAATTGCGTTCTTAAAAGCCGACAATAAGCACGCGCAATTTACTATAATAGAAGCCTCCTCTTTGGTGAGTTTTCACTTATTTGCTTTATAATTTTTAATTATTACCAAAAACCGAGTCCATTTATAATGAACGATATTTGTTATAAAGTATGAAAAAAATAAAATTAATGTTACTTACTCGATCGCCGTCCATAACGTTTGCTTCCATAACTTCTGGGTACGTTTTCTCTCTATTGTTGTATGTTAAACTGCATTCAATCCGTTTTAATGAAGAACTAACTAAGTGTGTTTAACATATAGACTTTATCCTTTTACTTATATCCCCTAAGAGATTTTATCAAGCGCATGCGTGAGATTGAAGAACTGGTCTTAATAACCTTGATGTCTCAAACTGGCTGCACTAGTTCAGAGTTTATCTTTCTTTTTGCAATTTTCTCGTATGATATTATACGAATATTGATATTGATGATATTATTATACGAAAAGAATGTTTTATTTCTTAATGATCCAATAACATATAAATTTTTTTATTATTTTATAAAATAATTTTCTTGTTTTTCTTTTATACATTTAAACATAATTCAATTTTTATAGTCAAATTATATATTGGCTCATATTTTAGAAATGAAATAAAAATTAGAGGAAATAAAAATCAATAAAACGAGCAAACTATCCTAAAAAAGAACTAATGCAGTGATAACACTACTGAAATGTAGTAGTGGTATTGCTGGTATAGCAGTGACTGCATTAGTAGTTCTTTTTTACGAGGGAGAGATGTATTTTCTTGAATCTATTAAATATTTCTTTCATTTATAAAAAGTATATTCAAAGAACTATATTTATTTTATGTTAACAAATATTTTTCTCACGTACTAACTGGGCAAAATGTGTAAATGGATTCTAATAAAACAAAGCTAATAATCTACATATAAATTATGTATTAAAATTAAATGTCCATTTCTATTTTAGTTGATGATGATTGTCTTTCAAAAAGAGATTTTGTACTATTTATTTCCTAAGTTTTTACATGCATGTTTTGTATTACATACAGGATCTTAGTGTCAAAACTACAGCGGTTTTAGCAATTGAAAATGCTTTATAATAAATGCTTATCCGATTTCGAACGATTTCGGAACTATGGACTATTAAAGTTGTTTTTGTAAGGGAATATGAATTGAAGCAAATGTTGTTGATTTGCCAACTTTTTGGAATTGCCAAAAAGACGTTGAAGAGGACCTCGTTGGAATGGAACCTCATACCTCTAGATTGGTCGCCGACTCATCAAGAACCGAATTGAACTATCAAAGATTATCAAAAGAAGAGGTCAGGCTTTAGATAATGATTTTAAATCTTGAACACCATAACTCACACCAATAAAGAAACGTTACTTGCTCTCCGACTAAGATTAATTATAATTAATTATAATTTGAAATTTTGTGATTAAAGAAGATTTAGTAAAATCAAAACGTTCCGCCTTAGTTTGTATCGAATAAAATTATATAATTATATTACAACATCTTTGTTTGCTCATTTGTTCTTATTTTCTCTTGAATAAGTTCAGTCACATTAACATTGCTATACGCTACTTAAAATTCTATTAAAAATTCTATAAAAATTCTTCTAGTTTTTGTATAAAACATTTTAAAGAAAAATGTTTCGTACAAAAACTAGAAGAATTTTTATAGAATTTTTTATAGAATTTTAAGTAGCGTATAGCAATGTTAAGTAGCTATACGCTACTTAAAATTCTATAAAAAATTCTATAAAAATTCTTCTAGTTTTTGTACGAAACATTTTTCTTTAAAATGTTTCGTTTCTGAAATATTCGATTGTGTTCGGACTGTTAGTCTGTATATGTTTTTATGTTTATATTTTATTATTACTTACAAAATAGAAACGCGTTTTATATACTTTTATATATTTTTTTAGCAATTGCTTAAGTTTAATAAAAAATGTGAGCATTATTATTATAAAAATAAAAACAAAATAGATTTATTTTTATATCATTTATATCATTTTATATCAGCTCTATTCTTTTCAGCTAAACTTTTTACACGATTCTTTTCTCTCTTTTTTTCTTTTATACGGAGAGAAAAACAGGAAACATGAAGTCAAGTGCAAAAAATTCATCTAAAAAGAATAAGCCTCATGATATTATAATTAGATGACGGTAAGCATCAGCACTTATTAAATTGGTTATCAATTCAATAATATAACATTATTCTGTTTCAAGCAAGAGCTCCGTTAAAACTAAAAGTAACAGTGCGCAGTTTGTGGAAATATGTATGTAAAATTCACACAGTAATTAAATTTAACAAGCCTCAAGATCCTGCTATATGACCGATCAGTCTTTTCTCAATTTAATTGTGTTAAAACACAAATACGATCGGATATATACATATTGCATTATATATGCGTGCGTCAGCGCGTTTCCACACATTTGTGTGTGTGTGTGTGTGTGTGTGTGTGTGTAAACATGTGTATAAGCACACAATTTTAATTTTATTAAAATTTAATGTAAATGATATTAAAGCTTATATATAAATAAAATTTAATTAGAAATAATATAAAAGAGCTAATAATCTACATTGAGTGTTTTTTTGCAAATTTATTCTACTGTATTGAACAATAATGTAATTATATTTTGCAATTTAATATTTTATTTAGAGATGTTTTTTCCAATATGTTTGATGAATTCTCTAAGATGGTTTTTTTTCTTTATTAAATTGAGTCATAACTCAATTTATTAATAATCCAGAAGCATTCTCTCCATTCATGATTTCTTCTCTCCTAAGTTAGAAATGCTATCTTTTTCTCTATCTCCACCATACAATCTCCATAATACAATCCATATTTCTACCTTCTCATTATCCATAATTTATTTATCACATTACTTCCTCAAAACGATAAGTAAAAATACCAGGATATATATATATATATTTACATATATGTCCAAGTGTAATTTAAAGTTAACAATCATTGGCATGATTTGACATTTTTGGATTTAATTTAAGTTTCTGACATGTAAATTCTTATTTTAAGTTTATTTTAAGTTTATATCAGTTATACATATAATTAATTGAAAATTTTTGACCATTTTAATTCAGTATTTTAATAAACTATTCAAAAATATGAACTTTACATGACAATTTCTTAATTTTAGAAATATGACTCATTACACATTTTATTTAATTTTATTGATTTGACTCCTTTCGGGTATGACTACTTAACTTATGATTGACTCTCTCTTTTACATATAATCCTACAAACTCACAAATTATTGTAAAATTTAATCCCAAAATCTCATGTGAGATAAAACGATAGAAATCAGAGCATACTACTATAGCGGTTTGACTAACACAAAGAAACAACGAAAAAAAATCGATTACGTACGAATATGCACTATTTAATTTGGATATTTTATATAATTAAAGATGATCACCATAAAACCAAAAGATTTTATAGTTGTAATTTTAAATTTAATTTAGATTTGCACTTTATATTCGCATCATAATGATAAGCATGTTATATTATTGATTAGTCCATTACATTACATTACATTATATTAGAAAAAATTTTCAAAAAAATACCAAGCGTGACTTCTTAACTCCTTTATATTATATAGTTGCATTTAACTTTATTATTTATCTTTTAATTAATTAACTAATTACTACCCAATCTTTGCTTGTTGGCAGTTTTAATCCTGCATTTTTTGCAGTTCCTAGTTTTAAGATATTAATGTGTAAAAATTAATTTATTTAACAAAAACTCAACAAACAACACAAATGTGTTCATAAATTCGAATCTCGATGTAACATTTATATTATACATACATGGTCTGTCCCAAAAGTAATGAGACTATTTTTGACATCAGAATTGTCGGAGGGTGGATCCATTGGGGCCTTTGATGCAGGATATCAGGTATAATTCCGACTCTTTCCAGTTGCCACCGAATCTTCCTAGCAGTTGAGTACCGTCACCAAAAGTGTGTTGTAATTTTTGTGTCTTGTCACGGTCGAAAATTCAGCAATCTCGAGCAGCGATCAAATTCTGCGTGAAACTGAGAAAATCTAGTTCCGAAACGTTGGAGATATTGAGAACAGCTTATAGGGTGCTGCTTTGTCTTCAGAATTTGATCGCTACTCCAAATACAGCGTAGTCTGTGCTGAATTTCCGTGACAAGACACAAAAATTACAACGCGTTTTGCTGACGGTATCGACTGCTAGCTAGGCTCGGAGGCAACTAAGGGTCAGATTTTATACTTAATATCCTGCAAAAGCCCTGTCCAATGGATCCACTCCTTGACAATTCTAATTAGACCCCCAAAAATAGTCTCATTACTTTTGGGACAAACCATGTACAATCAATACTCTTGTTATATTAAAATTACAACTTTCGTCAAATGAATTTCTTTACATGAGCATTGCGCATGCATCTAACTAATATCCACAATCCTCTAACTTCTTTTTCGCCTCTTTTTATGTGCTCTAAATTAAATTAATATAGGATACCAATTGTTTTCTCACATACTTATTTTATAAACAAATTGCGTGAAATGCGTATCGTATATGTTATTTATATAATTTTAAGTAATTATACATGTATAAAGATTATATTATTAAACGACCATTATGCACATCTTATGCTATTACCGCATAATCAAATAATAACGCAAATATCAATAATATATTAAATAACAATATCTGACATATAATATGTATATAACAACAGCGCGGTTTTATCGCTATAAATACATTGTGCCAATCTTGTTAATCATTTAAGCAGAACAAAACATTATTGTTCGCACAACTGATTTCCATACATATAATAATTGTGCCGATGCCATTAGAAACAATGTGGCGTTTACATACAATGACTTTTTTTAGTATAGTACAAAAGATTTATTTGCTATTTACGTCATATCATACTTATCGCATTAATATAAAACACTTACGCTTGCGCGTTTACACACATGCACTGGTTCTTGGCGACGATAGATTAGGATTAATTAATAGATAATTATTTTTATATTTAGAGTAGCCGAATGCAACCTCCGAAGTTTTCGAGAAATATGCATTATTTTTAACTTATAATTAAGTCGGCGAATCTGGTGTTTATTTACGTCTTAATAACAGCATAAATAATAATAGCATACGCGCTGGACAATCATATAAAAAAATTGTATTCACATATTTATTTTGGATTAATCAGAGATGTTTTTTGCAGAGTTGTTAACTGTCTGCCTCAACACCGGTGTCGCAAAAGTCGATTAAGGAATGTATTGCATTGTCGGGAAAAAGTCTGAAATTTAAAATGTTTATTAGCTATTACTTGTGTTTTTCTATATTTATCTAATATTTTCAGAAAACTGACTGAGAGCAATAAACATACGGAGAAATTTTTCTTTACAAGAAAACAAATTATTATACCGATCATGTATTAATAGACATATTTCTATTAAATAATTTATTTACTACTGTTTATTGTATATTTATTATTACATTTATCATACTAGTTAAAAATAGGTAACGATTGCATATCTATTTTTTATATTAGTTGTTTGTAGTTGTGGTTTTGTTAATATTATTCATCTGTTTACATTAAAATATCGAAATAATTTTTATGCATATTTTCTTTGAAGTTAATGTTTTTATACAATATAATAATGTTTTTATAAATTCTACTTTGTGTAATATATTGTGATTTACCTTGTTATGTTGTTGACTGACAACCAGGCTGAAGGCACACTTCTCTCGCGGTAGTTGCGCCTCTGTGCCTTAATTATTTCTGAGACTGCGTATCCCGGTTTAACCAACGGCATGGCATCCGGGAACCTGTTGAAATTAGAATATTTATTGCCAAATAATGTTAAGAAATCAACGGTATTTCGTAATGTTATTTAAATTATTTAAAAAATTGTGTCTAATGTAAGGTCCGAGGTAATTAACTGCGGAATAAAATTCTATTCTGCTGTGTAACTCTAATAGCTCACCTCGCATCCAAAAATCTAGTCTGCATGTAAAAAAGCATAATTAATTAATAACGTGTAATTATTTACGTAATTATCTACGTGCATCTGTTATTGCGATATATAAACACGTCCATCAACGTATCCGAGAATGAGTGAATTTGATTGCGAATTTGAATTAATGTTTTTACATAATAATAGTATATATTTTACACTCCATTACATAACAAAATATTATGCATGTAGCGTAAACGTTGCGTTTACGTGAACTGCAGGTCAAAAGTTTGAAAACACTTTTTAAAAGATAGGATATTTTTCATAGAAATTTTTGTTTTACTTTTTAAAAGTTAATATTTTTGGGATTACTTACTCAAACATCCATAATAATGCATTTTTTTTTAAATAATGCTTTAGATCCAATAATTATTGAATAAAGTAAAAAAAACAGTTTATCTGCGTTTGTTATATAGTTGTGCGTAGTATAGTGTATAGTTTTTTATACAGTTTATCTGTGTTTTTATCAGTGTTTCGAAACTCTTTGCCTGGAGCGTATAGTTTCACCGTTTGTGCTTACCTTACTTTCGGCTTCTTGCAAAGTCCAGTGTCTACCATGTACGGATAAATGGTAGTGAATTTGACTAGAGATTTTCCTTTGCTGGCTGTCCGTAGTTCCTCGCTGATCGATTCCATAAGCCCTACAATATTCGCGCCAACAAAGTTAAGAATGCGGCGCTTGGTTGCTCGCGCGTAAAAACGCAACGTTGAAATACGAGATGGCTTACCTCTAACTGCAAATTTCGAAGCGCAGTAGGGAACTAAATTTGGAAGGCCACCGATTCCAGCTAACGACGAGAGCGCAACTACGTGGCCATGATTCTTTTCGATCATGCTTGGTAGAAATGCTTGCAGCATCTAAAAGCAGTAGAAACAATGGATCTTGAATGTAAAGGATGTAGACAGTGAATAACGATTTGTAATTAAAAAAAAAAAGGGGTATTGCATTGTGTTTGCAAACAACAGTATCAAGTTATTTTATCAAGATATAAAAATCTAATTTTTATACTATTTTTCACTCGGTTACATACGCCAATCAATTTATGTCAGCCCTTTAACTTACCCAGAAGTGGGCCAGCACGTTTATGTCAAAGATCCGTCTAATTTCGTCAACCGTATGATCGAGGAATGCGTGGCAGGGCATTATACCAGCATTGTTAACCAAAATAGTGACGTCACCGACTTCCCTCTTGACCCTTTCGGCTACGCTGAAGACGTTCTCTCTCTTCGACACGTCGCATCTGCGGAACGAAATAAAAAACATTTCTGAAATTCCCTCGAATTACCTTCCAACTCGGTTGTCGCAACTACCGTGTTTCTCGCAGTTTTGCATTTTGCAAGAGAATAAACGACATAAACGTACTGATACGCGTATGCTGCGGCTGTTCCAGTTTTCTTTATCTCATTCACCGTCTCTTCGTTTGTTTCTTGGTTCACATCCCAGCAAACCACCGTTGCGCCCAGCGATGCATAGCGAAGGGCTAACTCTTTTCCAATACCATGGCCAGTGCCTGTTATCTGTAAAAACGTAGATAATAAATTATAGAGTGTAAAATTACATAGTTTTAGCATCCCTCTTTCGCTAATTTGTCAAAATGTTCCTTCGAGATTTCTAATACTCTTTCTCACTATTAAATCTAATTTATTTCATCAATTTAATATACAAATAAATGTTAATTACTTTCATGTTATTTACTTTACTGTTATTTACTTTCTATATTTATAAATTTCTTAAAATTGTCTTGTGGAACTTGATCACACAAAAACTATGCACAAATTAATTCAAATTATGGAAAAATATTCACGTGCACATTACATAGATAAAAAATTGAAAATAATTATATGCTGTTAACGAGTTATTTACGTCATGGAAAAAAATGTCATTCTTTTTTATATTTCTATGAAATTATAGTTTGCAACAACTGTAATTGTTTGTCCAATGTTCAATCGGTTTTATAAATTCATTAATCATTGGTCATTTGCTTAACAATGTAATCTTTACATTACAATGATTTGGATCTGTGTTCTATAAAAAAAAATTAGTTGTAAATCAAAATAAATTTTCTCATGTACATATAAGCAAAAATATTATAATTTATCTAGAAAATATTTAGTCTTAAATTAATTGGAATATTTATATCAATATAAATTTAATCAAATCAAGACTAAAATTTGAAGAAGATTATAATACTTTTGTTTATGTATAAGAATATCTATTTTGATCTAAAATTAATTTTTTATGTGTAATTAGTTTCTGAATTAACTACTATGTTGAATATAAAATCATTGTGATTTCTAGCAAATAGAAAAGATAATACAATAATAATTGTTCAATATATCATTGACGTATTTCTTTTCTGTTAACATGAGAACTTCATCTCAAACGTTAGATTTAATCAAATACATTCTACGCAGTATTACGTATAAATAACAAAGTATGCAGCATTATAGTTAGTGAAGAATAAATTAACATATACATACCAGAACGATCTCACCGGCCACGCTTTTTTCTTCTGCGGGAACAAAAAATTTGTACACGCTCTCGCAAATGTAATATAGAAGCTTCAAAATAAGTAGCAAAACGTCCGCAAGGATCAATGCGCCATTGTATGCTTTTACCATGGTTGCTTGATTTTCTGCCCTGCGAAAAAAAAATTTCTCGTTTAATTGCAAAGAAATAAAATGATAAAACTCACATTCGTTCATTTATTCATTCTGACAAATTTTTTTCCTAGCAGAAAATATGTAACTTCTAAAATATGTAGTAAAAATATGTAAATAAATCACGATTTATAACACATAGCTTAAACTCGATACTATTTTTAATATACATTCTCTCCATATTTGTCGTTTGAATATTATATAATGGACTTCAACGTAGTTTACGTCATAACGATTATTATTGTACATTATCATCTTTGAATACATTGCAGAGCAGTTAAAAATAGAGGATTATAATTATTAATTTATATTATTATTCCGATGTTTCTTTCTTGAAAAAATTAATAAAGTATATTAATATATTGGCTAGTAATTTTCTTAATAATATTTAGAATAATTTAATATGTATATTTATATGTATATAATATTTTAAAATTATTTCAAATATTGTATATATATATATATATATATATATATATACATATACATATATATACACATTGAG
>NW_012026864.1:2668835-2669706 GCF_000956235.1 Wasmannia auropunctata
TGATTAATGATTAATCGAATATTTAAAAATGTTTTTATTTTGATTGATGATTAATTAAGTAATCAAAATTTTTTTTATTTTGATTAATGATTAATTGAATATTAAAAAATTTTTTTATTTTGGTTAACGATTAATCAAGTAATCAAAAATTTTTTTATTTCGATTAATGATTAATCAAGTAATCAAAAATTTTTAAATTTGATTAATAATTATTTAAGTAATCGTTAATCAGAGTTAAAAATATTACTAAAAATATCGATAATGCCGATCTCTGAAGTACACTATATATCGAATAATGTGTAATTTTATTTCCTTATTTTTGCAACAGTATGTACACGCACACTTACAGCATATATAAATAAAATATAAAAAAAAATAGATTAAAGCTTGTGTTTACAATGTTAAATCATTCCGAAATCTCAAACGGAAGGAATTAACAACAAATGTCATTTAAACAACTCGACGAGATGATCAATGAAATGCATTAATTCTTAATTCATACAAAATTTTAAAGCGATTTCTAACATTGTAAATATAATTAATTAAAGCTTTATATAATATAAAATAAAATTAGGACATATATATATATATACATATATATACAATCATATAATACTATATGTAATATATATTATATTGTATTTACAATATATATTTTTATTATGTCCATGTACTTGCGATAATCTAACCTAACCTAACCTAATTTTAAAACGATGTTACAACAAATATTTCGAGATTTTGGATAAAGAAAAAAAAAATCATATAAAAAAAAAACATTGCATTAGTTATAAGTATATTACTTGTCACTTTATAACGTAAGTCATAACATTTAAAACATTTTTTAACGTGTCACTAAAATTCCTGTCTCTTA
>NW_012026864.1:2669756-2679556 GCF_000956235.1 Wasmannia auropunctata
GGACCATTTTTGCTTTAATGTTGAATAACTCGGTGAAAAAAAATCGTACAACGCTAAAAAAAAAGCAAATTAAAGGTAAAGATTCACTCTTTCGAAAGCTGTAAACTGCATTTGCATGCGAATTTTTATTCGCGCCGTGGAACTTGTCAAAGTTCGTAAAAAATTTTGAGATTCGTCGGGTCTCCCTTTCTATCCGTGTAATTCCATGAAACATCAGTAGGATCGTTTTCTCAAGTACCGATTTGGAAAGTAGAGATTTCAAGCTGTAAAATGCTTTTTTGATCATCTCGATACGATCATTTTTGACGAAGTTACACTCTCTTGAGTTTTGTCTATTTTTGGAGGCTAGAACAGGTGATCCTTTAATTTTTTGGACCAGTGTATATATACATATATATACACATTGAGTATAAAGAATATTTTGTTTTATTTCTTAGGAAGAAATAATAATATAGTCATATATATATTTAATTTTTTTGTTTCAATTTTATTTTTTATCCTTCAATTTTGTTATTAAATATCTTTCTTATTTTCTATAAAAAAGACGCAAAATATACCTTTAAATAATGTTCAATTTGCTTGCACACATTTGCGATACTTGGATTTGTAGCATTCAAGCAACATAATCTCAACAATCTAAAATATCATACATCTTTGTGTTATGTAATACTTGTTGCTCTCTATGATAAACTGTGTTAACTACAGTAACAAATTGCGTATTATGCGTCATGTGCCACATGAATAGGATTTTAACGTATCATTATTTTGTGATTGTGCCTATTTGAGCGTTACTTCTACTAAAAACTATAGAATTATTTATTCTGCTATTTTAAAATAGTCATACGTTTTTACAGTAATTCACGCGAAATACGTAAACATGACGCTGCAATTCAAAGATAACGCGAAAACTGTTTGTGTAAATTATGTAAGTATTTTTTTCTCCCAGCGAATTTCTTACGAGCAGAGATCATATTACTATGGATCAAGCAATGTCAATTCTTGAAATTTTTGAGAAAACATTGCGGAGATCTTAAAATTAACTTATGCTCCTCATTGTAGAGATATTAAAATTATCTAAAATAATTTTGAATTTTATAAGAGTAATCAAAGTATTATTATATCATGCAAAAAGACAATTAATTAATACTTCCTATTGCATTCTCCATATGTAAATTGTGTACATTCGGCCTTCTGTTTAGAATTGGGTTACTGCAGTGTATATGACAAGTAATACTGATTACGTGACACGTTGTGCGTGATAGACGAAAGCGCACGATACGAATGAGATCATTCTTCTTCAGTTGCATTGACAATTGTAAGCATAAGTTAATTTTATATAAGTCAATTTTACGATCGACTTTTATGATCAACTTTTTTCCGAAGTTTTTCCAATTATAAATATTTATAATTCATAATTAATTTTGATAAATTTGCATAACATATAAATATAAATATATCACATATATGTGCAAAACTTTCATAACCGCAAAATTATTTTAGATATATATATATATATATATATATATATATATATAGGTATATATATATGTATACACATATATGTATATACATATATTTATTCATTTATTTATTTCAAAATTTCTTTAATTTGCTAAAGAAGTAATAAAATGGAACTTTTGCTTCGATGATTTAAATTACTTCTTTACGTATGTAATTATCAAAGTGTATATTTCAATTAAGGTCAAGTTTAGATAAGCAATTTTGTCGAAATCACGTCCTTTCAAGCCGACTGCGGAAACATCAAAAAGAACAAACATTAATCATACAATCGCGAACGTTTTAAAATGCAAGGTCATATGATGGCGCGACACGTTTGAAGTGATGTCAAAATTATAATCTTTTGGACGTGTTTTTTAATTAGCAAGATTAGACAAGAATATCTCCTGCCTATCAAATTGAGCGTTTCTTATGTGCCTATTTTTGTTGTTGTGTGTCTCATTAATTTCCGTCATATTAAATTTGGGAAATATATTCGTAAGCATATAAAAATACAGAGGATTGAAGAAGTTAATATATTAGAAATTATCATAGATTTTTTGTTATAATCAATTAATTTTACAACAAATTAACATATACGTAAGTTTCTTGTTTTCCAATTCAACATTGACGTCTAATTGGTGGTCATTTCTCACTGGGTAATACTTTTTCAAAAGATACAAATTGCGCTTTTCTTACAAGAAAGCTATTTATATCGTATCTTGTTTGTCGTAAGTAACGATAATGTTTTATCAATCATTGCAAAGACAATTCATTACTACGTAGCGAACCGCGAGGAATGACAACATACACGAGTACGCATCTACTTTATAAATCACTTTGTATGAACGTAATACACGATAATTTCATTCATTATATTTATTTTTGTACCAATTGATACACTCATAGATTCTCTGTCTTTTTTCATAAATGTATAAACACATTCGTTCTCCGCTTTATATATTCCCCCTTATTGAGTTATTTCAATATTAAACGTGCATTTTTTATAATGTCAATGAATGTGATTGGTATATGATATATCTTAGTATTATGCAAAAAAAGAATTTGTCAAGTTATTTGAATTTCCTCTTAGGAATTCCTCAAATAACACAGTTCGACAAAAAGAGACGAATATTATTTTGTCAATTTTAACATCAGATTTGTGTTCAGTAATTTAAAAATCATATTAAGATTAAATAAAATTGAAACCTATTTGGTAAATCGTTAATGATCTAATTCACAGCATTTTCGCAATAAACTCTATTTAATCATAAATAATTTATTAACCATAGCCAACACAAGAAATTCCTTTTGAAGGCTGGAAAGACAATATACATATTTAATTTTGATTGGAATAAAAGCGCAGTACGTCACACATCGTAGTTTAATAATATTATAAAATAAATAAAAATTGCTCTTTTTTGCAATTTTAATTGCAAATTTCTTAAAATTGATGAAGCAATTTAACAACCAAATTTATATTTATTGTATAAAAAGTTAAGAGAACTAGTTTTTGTAGATTTTTGAAAGATGATTAGTCTGGTGGTATTTTTATCTAACTGTATAATGAATATATTTAAAAACACATTTATCGAACATATTTTAATAAATAAATGTTGCTGCATTTTGGATTTTGATTTTGATAGGAACAGCAATAAATCGAAAAATATCTTTTTACTAGTCTCATAATTTTAATTCGTTGTTTCACAAATGCTACGAGCTGCTTAAATTATTTAAGAGCTATTATTTGGAAGCAGAAACATACCGTTTCTCTCTATCTCTTTCTACTTTTAATAAGAAGAGTCTACCTTCTTTTAGTTAACCTCTCTCTCTCTCTCTCTCTCTCTCTCTCTCTCTCTCTCTCTCTCGCCATATCTCTTTACGTTTAAAAAGCAAACTGTTTTTTCTAACCGAATTGTTTTGCTTATCTATTTGAATGACTAAATTTTAGGAATATAATTAAGTTTCTGAAGATTAAAAATAAAAATTTTGCATATGATTAAACATAAAAAAAAATGTTTTATTATTAATATATATTATAAAAAACTCGGAATATTAATAGTTTTATTAATATTCATAAAATGTTTTTAGTCGGTACTTAAAAGTTTAAACTAATTTTATAAAATGTGTATGTAATTATATAATGTAAGGTTTTCTTTTTCTAATTACATAATCAATATATTACAACGCAAATCGATATATGATCATATGATATTTTCAGAATAAAACAAAGAAATACTGAAATAAAGTGTTTTTTATAAGATATGCAATTTCTTAAACGTCTTTCAAAAATATAAAGTTATTTTTTGACAGTTGCAAAAATTTCATTTTGTTTTACGTATTAGTGTTCTGAAGTCTTTGAGCATTGAGAATTAAAGATAAAAAAGACTTAAAGAGAAGACTTTTACTGCTCGAGGACTTCTTAAATGAATAACAAAAGCATACTTATTATTCTCTTTTAAATTATGTTTGCCTTGATAAAAATTCAATTTATGTGTACGATGTATATTATACTTACAATCAGTTATTAAAAGAAAAGTTTGGAGATGGAAAACGTCTTATTTTGCAACACTTTAGATTAGTATTCTTAACTTCTTAAATACATGTCAAGATATTTAATATTAAAAACAACAAGATAAGTTAATTCTTGTAATCCGTCTACATCAGATTTATTAAAGATATGGATATGACTGGCTATTATAAAAAAAGAAAAATAACACGATAAGAGTGCTAAAGTATCAGCATGAGTGGCAAATTTAAAATCAAACAGAAAGTATAAAATTAATTTCTTCTTTCATATATTTTTCTACAATTTTACGTACAAAGGTACAGAGAAAGAAAAGCTGACTTTCGAAAATAGATTTCGAATTTTTGTATATTTGAACAAAGTATCATTGTTTATCGTGAAGGAGAAAGTTAAAAAAATTATGCCATTTGATTACTTACTCTTGTTGGCGAGAACCTCTCTTAAAATTAAAACAATGCACCGGCGCGAGTAAATTTCGATGTTTGAGTTGCGAACCGTCGCCGCTCGCGTACGGACCGCGACTAAACCACGTCGCGGCTATAGAGCTTCTCTGAACCGCTACCATGCAACACGAATTTTCCGTTACTACTACAATAGCTGGCCGGCTGGCGAGCGTGTGTCTGGCTACCAGTGTTTGACTATAAGACGACCGCGGTCGCTTATCAGTGTGTGGTAGAAATGGCTATTAAAGCGAACCGTCTCTGGGTGGGTGGCCGTTCGGTTTGCGTCCGTACGTACTTCCGCCAGTGTACTGCCGTGTAGAGCTAGAGCAGCCTAGAGTCTCCAAGGAGAATTATTATATAGTCGGTATAGCGTAGCATGCGTAAGAGTGGAGAGAAACCGAAGTCGTGACAGTATTTCAGAGTATCCTTTCGTGTCTCGAATGTTGCCTGAAACACTGCGACCGTCGAGATAGTCACGCGCGATTTCCCCGCAAATTCACGCGAACAATGTAATCCGTCTTGTTCTCTAAATGAGATTGAGTAAGAAGACAGGAAAAATTTCTCTTTTGTCTCTTCGAGAAAGAGAGAGAGAGAGAGAGAAAAAGGCGAGGGGAAAATAATAAATGTTGATAAAACGTTAAATAATAGTTAATAAGATGTGTCTAATATGGCCAAGACTTCATATCTTCTTCAACTAATAATTAAAATGATTACATATCCAACCTTCTCTCTGCGACAACAGATACAAATTTGTCTTTAAATAACAACTTCTGTTTGTCGTAAATGCCGTAGAACGCGAATGAATAAAGAAGCCTCTTTTTTCAATTTATCGCAAAGAGTTTTTAGTAAATTTTTTTTATATTGAGTCATAATTGTGTATCCGGAAAAATTTTTTCGTTGAACTTTTAAACTTTAAATGCACTCATGCATACACTTTCATTGAGATCGTCTTGACTGCATCCTTTCGTCATACAAAAATTACGAGACGTCGCATTCGCGCGGTCCTTGAAGATTTTCGCTGAGCTAACTGTAGCGTGCGAGAGCGTTCTTCTCAGTCTCACTTTGGTCCGTGATACGACCGGGTCTGGACCCCCACTAATCAGTCTGTCTGGAAGAATGAGATTCCCTCTCTCTTGTAAGACGTTCTACAACACGTCTCAAATTTTAAGTCAAGGACTACAGACGTCCTTATAAAAAAGTACATTTCCATATTCGACCATTTTTATTTTTTATAACAATACAAATATTGGTTATCTTAAAGTAGATTTATTGATGCGATAAACTATGAAATTAGAATTAATATATAAAGTCTTTAGTTTAGTAGAAATGTTTATTGTTTTGTTGTTTTCAATATTATTGTTATATTATAAAAATTACTATATAATTAAGCCTATTCGCGAATCCGGACATTTTTTTAATTACGCGACAAATCTCCAGATAGCATTGTGAAAAATTGTTTATTTACTTGTTTTTCATTACTTTACATAATCTTATTTCTTGGATTTTTAGCTTTAAAATAAAAAAAGTGTTCAATTAATTTTAAGCAAACAATTAATTTCAATTTTATTAATTGAGTACTCTGAACACGCAAATACTGGTTAAGGAAATTTCGGAATACGTACCGATTAGATATCATATTTTTATTATATATTGTCATATGTTGTTCTCACCGATATTTGACTTGTATTGTTCGTGTTAATTAATCTTTGAAAATAACTAAACAATTATAATTTTATCCTTTTTATTTTAACTTAATTACATTTTTAATTGCATACGTTTTTTGTGGTGCTGTGATGCAGAGTAAAGCATTTATTGATTATGCAAAAAATGTTTGCAATGTTTTCAAGTTATCGATAATATTTTATAATAAGAGATCCTTGTATGATTATTATTAATGAATGATTATTATTGATGATTATTATTAATGAAGATAAATTAAGCAGTATTTACTCGGAGAACGTTAGAACGCACCTTTGTGACCAGAAAAAAAAACTGTTATGCGTCTCATGCATAAACACATAAATTTACTTTGACCTGATATTTTTCTAATCTTTTTGATCTTTGAGACTTCTTCTTAAAATAGCGACCAATAATGACTTCTTAAAGTAGCGATCAATAATGTGTTTTTGCACAGAAGCAACTTATGATAAATGAATCCTCGTAAACATAAATTTAAAATAAATGAAAGTCATCAAGTATTATTTCTATATTGATTCGCTTAAATCTAAAACTTTACAACTCACTGTGAAATATTTAACTCTGAAAAATTGGAGTTAAATATAACGATTAAAGTAACACGCTTGCTACATATGCGAGTAATGAAAAATTCTGTCTTATTATCTACAAGTTTATTCAGATGTTCATTAAGGATGTCAATGTCAAGAAGTAGAGTTTTTTGTTACTTCAATAAGATAATTTTTTTCAAGTTCCTGTAATATTATAGATTCTTTAACCTTGCATTCTAATAATTTAAACATATGCTTCATAGTAAGCTAAAGTTAATATTTACAATATTACGTTTCTCAAGTGCGGATCAAAAGTCATCATGGACGTGATGATAAGTATTAATTTTTATCAAGAGGAAATAAGATAAAATATCTTAGAACTTCGTAAAAGTTCTGTTGTAATGATTTTAAAGTTCAAGGGCGGAGGCTTGCTTATGGAAATAGTATAAATTAGTTTTCCACACCTAGAATTCGGGGTATTTAAAAAAAATATTTTAATTTTTAAGAAATTTTGAGTAATTTGCCAAAATCAAGCAATATTTGATAAAAATTCAGGCTTAAAAGAAATAAATCAAATAAATAGAAATAAAGCCAATGTAAGTCGACACAGGATGAACGTGTGTTAAAAATGCATACCTATATATTAGATAAGACAATAAACGTTTCGACTCCTGTTTAAGCCCTCCTCAGTATAACGAATATAAACGTAAAAAAACATTACTTTATACATATTTCAGTTATACTAATTAGTGTTGCAAAGAATGAGGCGTAGTCAATTATCAGTTATCTAAAATTAAAACCGTCGTCGCTTTTTAAGTGTTTGGAAAAACATTTAAGTAGCGAAGTCAAACAGATTAAAATTTTTTAATAAAATTAATACGGACGGCAAATATACTAAAATTAGAACTTGGAAATTAAAATCACTTACAATAAAATGCTGTTAAAGTCTTGATAAAGTGACAGGCCTTAGTATGACGTGTGTAACGTGCAAATTACAGTGAACTTGTGAGAGTCAATATCGCCGAAGAGACATATAAATATCTGTTATAATATAAAATATAAATAAATAAAATGAAATTAAATAAAGCATGGAAGCATTAAGATGTCCCGAGTACGTCACAATATAACGTGTTTGACTAGGCTGCACGCTATACACATATATGTAGAAAATATATTCCGCACATATAACAAAAGAGATAAAATATTTAAATATTTGTGTATTTTTAAAACCACACTCTCTCTCCCTCTTCGGATGAGGTATTCCCCATCCAAAAGGTCGAAAGTCTCCCTGAAAGTTAATATAGTCTCCTTGAAGTTAATATATTTCAATAAAAATAATTTATTCAAACCTATTCCTGGACGACTATTTCACAGTACGAGTTTCACTGTTTAAACATTTTACGAATTTGGCATAAATTAAGAGGCTCTTTCTTCATGCGAAAGTGATCAATAAAAAAAAATTTGAGATTTTCTAAGGTCGTTCGCGTTATTTGGAACGAAAAATATTGACGTACTTAAAAAGTATTCTTAAAAAGATAATATGATGCAGACAAAATTGACCAATAAAACACTTTCTTTCTTATAGTATAGTCGCGTCACCACGGAATAAAAAATAGTGGCTTATATATGTTAAAAGTCGACAGGTAAGTTAATAATTTAAAAATATGTCGGTGAAAAAATTAATTTTAATTTTTGTTAAATTTCAATTTCGATAATTTTACGATGAGGATTTAGCCTGACATTTCGATATAGAATATTATTTATTCGTTTACATATTTTGATATGAGTTTAATTATCAAAGTTAAATTACTAAATAATAGGATTTAAATCTTTCAAATCTTCAAATTTTGAGATCGTTTAATTAAATTACAATCAATGATCGAGTATTTTATTGAATATACGTATGTGTAAGTTAATTTACAGTATTATGTAATTAATTAAAGGAATTATCATATAAAATTAGCTTTAGACATTTTTGCATGCAATTTATATCTCGTTAAAACTAATATTTGTTTTGAACGATTAACATGTATTTATGTAAATTATACATGTGTGTTAAAATTGATATATATGAACTTGAAATTTATTAATAAACGTAATATTATCAGTAAATAGTATCAAATACTTCAAATTCAAGATGTATGTACTTGTTATACAAACGAATAATAATTTATTTTAAAGTCAAAAAAGTATATTGATTGATTTGACAATTGAAAAACTGTTTAAAAATATGATTAAAATCATGTTAATTATTCACATTGATACAAATTTTGATTAATTTATTCGATTCTATAATATATTAATTTTAGTATAATATGTTATACATTTAAGTATTGATATGCTTAGATATTCGTTATTATCAAACTGACCTTCTCTGTTGTATATATTTTTTAGCGCCAGCGATAAGTACTCACATGTTTGGCTCAATGAAGATATGTCGTGATGTCTGTTATGGCAATTTTTTAAATAACATAAAATAATAACGTTGCATGAAATTGTAATTACATGAAACGTTGAGCGACACGTCGCAGAGTCTACCTTTTAGATACTGACATTTTAATCGGCAACGAGTCATAGGTCTACTTGATAAGCTATATTCGTCTTGTGATTACAGAATGATTTTACACTTCTTGGACAAATAACAGTGATTAAGCACTTTTAATCACTGTGCTTATACAAGGTGTCTTGTTTTAAATAACGTAATTAATTTTCTTTGAAATTATTGATGATACAAAAAAATGTTTTAAATAAAAGTAACACGATTTTGAGAGGGACGTATTTTGGTTGAGTTACTTTTTTTCTAGGTAAAAGTGTTAAAAAGATACGAAGATTTTCTCGACTTTTAAAAATAAAATTATATAATTTTGTTTAAATTAGTACAATAAAGGAGCTGTTGAGTCAAGCTGGATGTACACTCGCTCACTAAAAGGTTGCGACACTTTCTTTTTTATAGGTTTCAAAACGTATTAATATTTTGCAAATGCGGACCACGATTGGTGTTATATTGCTTTTAGACTAAAGATAGTAGATCGTGGTTTGCATTTGCAAAATATTAGTTATCTATAAAGTATATATTACGTATATTAAATATAAATTAGAAACCTATAA
>NW_012026864.1:2679576-2684721 GCF_000956235.1 Wasmannia auropunctata
TCGATATTTGTTTCGAAACAAATATCGATTACTAGCACGTACACCCAGCTTGGCTCAACAGCTCCTTTATTGTACTAATTTGAATACGAGCCTCTAAAAACTGTCTAGGTTTAAATTTAATTTTGTTTAGTTTACACAATATGATTCCTTTAATTATTTTTTATTCTTCTAATTATTCTATATAAAAGTATTAAGATAAAGTTATCAAAAAATTAATGATATTTTATATTTTATCATGCCATATTTTGACATAGAATATAAAATATCTGCTAAACTAAACTTAATTTTTTGATAATTGTACCTTAATACTTTTATGTATAGAATAATGAAATTAATCGATTGATGTAACAAGCTTTAGAACGTTCTAAAGTTTAAAAGCATTTCATTGTTTGCTGATTAATATGTATAAGTCGCGAGCAAATTAATTGGCACATTATTTCTTCCGAAACAATTTACAAATCGATAAATTATAATAACGCATGTATCGTGTATTACGAGATCGCGTTTTTATACATCGTAATCCGATTAAATATTTTGATGCTATATTTACTCTCCTATAGGAAAGAAAGGGTTATATCGCACAGCCAAGCTCGGGGCAGTGCTCCAATTTATTGATTCCCTTCGGTCGTAACATTTATCGATCGAAAAGCGCACATTAGGTCTCCCATACGAGCAAACCTCCGAATAGAATGTCAAGCGACTTATTTTTTTCCATCGACGTACCGTTTGTAGAATATCACGATAGCAGCATGATTCATTTATATACAAGTTAATATTGCATACAATATTTCGCATATCTGCACACTTTGAGAAAAATTATGAGAAATAAGAGAATCACGTGATTCTTTGAAAAAAATTATAGAAACCACCTGTACCTTCTAGCTTCTAAAAAGATAACTGAAGAAAAGATGCAAGTACTTGAAATTGATGAAAAGTATTGAGATATCACGAATGTCTACATGCAGTATAATACTGACGCATCAAGTAGAAATTAATTGCGACTATAGTACTATTTTGATAATAAATAATGGAAAAAACAAATGTTTGTTTCTTTTTTCTTTAAAAAAAACGATTAATTACACTCTACGTGCACGAACATGAAGCACGGGATTACTGCAATTAAACTTCTTTCCTCTTTTCTCTATTTTAAATGCTTCTTACAGACGCTTATGAGATATATAACGTATATATCTTAACGTGTATCATCTTTATTACATAACAACACACGCGCTATTTATTTCGTGATATTATACAAATTAATATAATGATATTATAATACTTGATATTAATACAAAGTAATTATAATTTAGTTATAATATTATAAATTATGAAAAATTTATGAATAATCTATAAATTTTTCCATAAGAGGTAGATTGTTTATGAACTCGAATAATTTTAATTGGATTTGTGTTATCTGTAACTTATACAATGGCGTACGGAGATTAATTAGAATTAATTAGATTTGTGTTATCTGTAACTTTTACAATGACGTACGGAGTCAAAAGTTTTCTTTGAATTAAACATGTGTAATCAAAGTTTCGAAACGATAACTATACAAATAATATAGATGAATCATTTTTGAGACAACAATTCACGTCGAGTATAAAAGAATTAATCATTAAATTATATTGACAAATTAAATTTGAGGAGAAATTGAATTATTATTGAATTTAAATTGGAGGAAAGTGTTGCGATTATGACATGCATCTACGCTCTATCGAGGGACACTGATTTGACAGTGCGGTGCCCTTGCAACGTGTGTTCGTCGACGCGTTCGATCAATTTACACTTTATATGTAAAAGGAGGAAGTCAGTTATAGACCTGTTGTTAACTCACGGTCTACGTAACACGTACGTATCAATCGAAACGGACAGCAGTCCAATGACCGTTCCCTGTCGTTTCTATGAATAGTGGAATCGATATAGGGTTCACGAACTCTCGCATAGGCAAAGGCAAGTTCTCGGATGAGAACGGCACGGGGTTAAGCTTGTGTTCGGAAGGTGAAGGATCATACTGACGTTTGCCGCAGAAAAAGAACAGAAAGAAATTAACAGATATGATTTCCGGAGATTTGTTTTGTAAATGACAGCGTCCACTCTCCACTCGCGATACCTTCGATCAGTTACGTGGGAAGATATAAGTTCATTAGAATATTGAAAAAATTTAAATAAATTCTTTATTTTTAAATTGATTGGATCTAAAAGAATGATAATATGTGTACGTGCGATGCGTATAATATATACGTACACATATTGCTTAGTATAAAACGAATTTTAATTATAACTTACACGAAAGGTATATTAATTATAGAAAATAAAGAAATTTAACTGTACATTAAATAATGAAAATATAATCGCAAAAATGACAACGTTATTGCGATAAAACTGCTTTCATTTTTCATTGCATGATACAATTATAGTTTTATATTATTTATAAAATTAGCTTTAGTAATAAAAATTATATGTATTTGCTTCAAAAAATTTTTAATTTTAAAGATTATTAAACTATATTAATCCAATTTTTTTAAACACAAAACAAATAGATAATTGATTAAGATATAAATTATTATATATCATTACATTAAGATTATTAATTTTAAAATTTGCTTTATAAAAAGAAATAATTATTTATAAAGTAATTCCATTAAATACTGTCACATTATTACATTAAATATAGTATCGTATTAACAATAGTTTATTTATATCAATAAATCAAATTTTTCTATAGAATATATTCGTTACATATGTATTTCCATTTGTTAAATTCTTATTAAAATTTCTTTACAAAGTATAAATTTAATAAATATAAATAAAAATGATACCTGAAGAGCGTGACCTATCAGTTGGTTAGAGCGTCGTGCTAATATAATGCGAAGGTGGGTTTCAACTCTTGATCGTGGGCCAAGCAATCTTTTTTAGCAAAATATTTAAACCAAGTGCCTATCCTTTTCGTAAGTAAATCATAAAGTTAAGGTAAACATACCAGTGCAGGCTGAATATGTATCTATATCTGAACACATACATAAAATTTATATTAATCTCAAATACTTTCTTTATTATAATATCAAAATTTAATTGTAAAAATATTTAAAGATTACAATTAAATTATAATATTATGAAAAAAATCATTTAAAAATAAATTTTTGTGTACTTGTTCAGCTATACATATACATATAGATACACGTTCAGTCACTGATACGTTTATCTTACTGATAGCACTGTCGAAAGAACTTATCATCGAAGCGGACCGTTAGCTCAGTCGGTCAGAGCGTCGCTCTACATAATTTGACGAAGGTCGGTCTTTGATGGTCGGGGTTTGATCTCCTCACGATCCAAGCTATTTCTTTTTGTTAAAACATTTTTGTAAATAAATCGCAAAGTTATATTAAAAACACTATCGAAAAGACTTATCATCGAAGCGGACCGTTAGCTCGGTTGGTTAGAGCGTCGCACTATATTATAATTTGGCGAAGGTCGAGGTTTCGATCCTCTCACGGTTCAAATTATTTGTTTTTAGCAAAACATTTTTGTAAGTAGATTGCAAAGTTATACTGAAAACATTGTCGAAAAGACACATCATCGAAGCGGATCGTTAGCTCAGTTGGTCAGAGCGTCGCTCTATTGGCTGCGAAGGTCGCGGGTTCGATCCCCTCACGATCCAAGTTACTTTTTTTGCAAAATACGTAGAACGTGTACTATCATTTTTGTAAGTTAATTGCAAAGTGATATAAAAAGCACTGAAAGCACTATTAAAAAGAGGACGTTATCGAAGAGGATCATTAACTCAATTGATAAGAGCGTTGTTCTTTATTATATGGCGAAGGTCGGGTTCAATGCCCTCATGATCGAAATTATTTCTCTTTAATAAAATACCCATGTATAACAAGTGTTATCATTTTTATAAATAAATTGTAAAGTTATATGGAAAACATCGTTTAATAAACAGACCTCCGAAGAGGCCTATTAGCTCAGTTGGTTAGAGCGTCGTGCTAATAACGCGAAGGTCGTGGGTTCGATCCCCCCATGGGCCAATTTTTTTAAATTTATGAAGCATTATTATATTGTAAAGAGTAAATTACAGATATTTAAGATATCCCAATAATTTATAAAATTTTTACAATTTTAAATGTAGCGGTAGATTTAATATAATAAGGATTGATAATATCGAAAATAAAAGCAGTGAAGATATAATTATAAATCTAGTACAGTTATTAATGTAATTTTAACTAATTTTTTTAAATATCTTCTTCTATAGTAAAAAATATTTAATTTGTTGTATATGTTCTCTAATTGTCTTGCTGTTTTTAAGTGAAAAAGTTCGAAAATTTTCAATAATATAATTAAATATCGTTTTCTCTTGCATTTATCTATTCTTGATTAGTTAGAATAATTGTCAAGTAATCGGTATATTACCGACAACAGTTAATATAATACATTATAAGTTAGAAGCGAAAAAGCCGATAAAAAGAATTTCTCATATTTGAAAATTCAAGCATCGTTCTTGGATATCATTGTTAAACATATTAAGTTTATATCGTCATTTGTAAGTGAAATTTTATTGGGTCTTCATATTGTAATTTAGGATTAAAATTGATGATTAAATTTTACGTATACAATAATAAATGCCATTTGCGTGTTTTCGAGATCAATGCGTGAGGCAAATGTTGATAGAGGCATTGGAACCTTACGAGTTACGAGTCGGTAAAATAGAATGAAAGAAATTCGCTCTTTTCGTTCGCCACCTGCGGATACGAAGTCACCGATGGGCCGTTGGTGGGGGTGAAGGGGTATATGATACCCGGGCAGCCACCTGTCGCGCGCATGCGCAGGCCGCGCGTCGCGCAGGACACCTTGCCGCCCGCGACGGAACAACCGTCAGTGTAAATCAAAATGGCGAGTGCGATGACGGTTCGCGGCCAGTGTTGTTATGCGAGTCACCTTTTCGCGCATGCGCACTGCAGCGCTAACGAAACCCAGTAATGGATACGAGTATACGACAGAGTGGTCAGTGGAAACGAGAGGCCCCTTGTTTATCAACTCTAGTATGTAACTTTATATTACATTGTATTAATCTCGTTATTTTTCAATTAATTCCTTTTTTAAAATAATTTCGTTTATATATTATATAGATCGGAAGAGCACACG
>NW_012026864.1:2684741-2781618 GCF_000956235.1 Wasmannia auropunctata
TGAAAAGTGACATAATTTTTATACAAACACTACAATAGGGTCCTTACAGAACCTTCGTAAGTTCGACATTAGTACAGCGTTGATGCCGTACTCGAATACGCATGCGCGCAAAGGTGACTCGCATAACAACACTGTTCGCGGCGGACGGCAGCGTGTTGCGGCCGCGCTCGCGTTTCTCTAAACGGGACGCGCGCGATGATGTGATCCACGTGACTCGGCGTCGGCAATCGCGGCGACTGCGGAAGCGACGATCGGCGCGCCTGGTGGCCCCGGTCGCGCTTTTCCTCCCCTTTTCTCAACAGACAGACGCCGGAGCGACTTCGTTCAGCGCGACCGGACGTCGAGCACCCTCCTGGTCTCCGGGGGCGATTAACAACAGGGTGACAGCGAGGCGCGAGATCTCCCGCAGCTAATCGTAAGTGTCGTCGAGCCAATGGAACGCGCGTGTTTCACAACGACGCGCTTTATCGCGACAGAACGTTGCGTCGCGCGTTCGCCGGGCGTTGCGCGACGTTTTTTTTCGCGTTGTTGTTGCTGCCTGCAGTATAGCGTGCGCGCGAACCGGAGCCAGGCTGTCCATGCTCGGCTGTCAACGTGACACAACACACCGACGTAAATACTGGGACCGTCGCGCGCCCATCGGCTCTCGTGCGCGTTAACGCGCGTGGCTTTCCGCGAGCTTTTCCGCGCTACTTCGCCCACGGGTGTGCACGTATCTTACGTAAAGCGCGATTGTGTGTCGTAGACTATGAAATTAGTAGTTTCCCCGCCGTACATGGACTTTTCCTCCCGCAGCGGAATCACTTAGACGAGAAAGAAAAAAGAGGAAAGAAAGCCGAGGTTTTTCCTCCCCGTTATTTCAGAGTTTCGCTGTTCTATAAGCGGGCAATTCTTATAATGAAGTTTATGTATCTTAGAGAGAGAGCGAAAAGAGATGATCTTTAAATTTGACAAGTCTAAACTTTTCTCCTGTTCGATCACGTATTCGCGACTGGGGAGTCTGCGAACTGGGAAATGCCGCGAAAATTCTGCGAGAAATCACAAACGCCGAAGTGAGTTCAGTTTCTGTCATAAAAGTTCATTAGAACGGATATATCGGACGCGCCGATCTATTACCTTGACTTCTCGTTTCCAATTTGCCACTTTAACGAGAAACGGAAATAATCGAGGAACGGTTAAATATCCTATAAATATTGAAATTGCGCTTCACGCTCTCGGCTCTCTACGCTCTCCATTGTGCCGGGATTTTTGCCTGGAAATCGCATCGTCGCGTGTATTGATTTGCCGACGTGCACGACGTTCGTTAAAAAACGTGACACGCGTCGAACGCAGCTATCGAGAACCTCAGGGAAACTTGTGTGGGCTCGAGTAGTCGATACCTACTCGACTTACTCGAAAACGAATCGCGGGAACAATGCGCGCGTATATCATACAACTCGCGCGCACTTATCCCGGAAGCGCGCGCGAAGCGCATTATTTTCCTTAATATCTCCGATATCGTAGAAGCTGTCGTTTCATCGCCTCCTGTCGTGCGAGACATTCATAAAATTACATAGGAGAGTAATCAACGAAACGATATAGGCAACAGTCTGTGTTTTCCTGCGGATTAACTGCGTCATCCAGTCGCTCGTTAAAACCAGCATCAAGGTTAACAGGATGCTTCGAGAATTATTATTCGAAATTCGGATTGTTTTTCTGATAAATCTGATTTCTAATATCCACTTTTATACCAATGTAGATTAACTTCAATCTTGGTTTAATTTATTCTTTTGTCTTTTCTCTGCAATTTATAGAACTAGGAAAAGATAGAAAATTAAACCAAGATTAAAGTTAATTTACATTGATATGGAAATGGACATAATATACATATGCTAGGAAAAAACTGAATGCTTAAAATTTAACGCAAAAAAGATTCTAAGGCGAGGCTTTGAAGATACGGAGGATAACACGTAGAATTTTCACGTGAAACTTTTCGTGATTTGCTGTTGATTTCTTTTTTTTTTACTGCTGCACTAGACTGCACTACAACTTTCCTTTCTCGTTTTATTTTTCGTCAAATTTAAAACATACCTATTTTATTTAAAATCAAAAAGTGTATACTAATTCAGCTGTAAGAAACAGACCTTATGACATCATCGACATTGAACGACATTTTACGAGACGCTGCACGCCACGAAAACGAGCGAGGACCGCCCAAAGACGCGTTACTGCAATTGAACGTGTCCGTGAAATATTCGCATCTCACGAAGCGAAATACGTTTCACGATTTACAAACTAGCAAGACGAATGTTTGCGTCAAGCGTATTGCACGAACTGATGAAATTATCAGCGTAGAGCCGTTTGTTGATATTGGAAGCTAACGTCATTCTTTTAGACATTTTCTAGAATCAAACGAGACTTTGCACTAGGCAGAATCGAACAAGAATATGGCGTTGAATATTATCGAACATTAAGGCGGAATAATTTATTTATCTTCAAATGCAAATTTCACAATAAAACAATAAGGCAGAATAATTTATTTATCTTCATCTTCAAATGCAACTTTCACAATAAAACGATAAGGCAAAATAACTCATTTATTTTTATTTTCAAATGCAAATTTCACAATAAAATGTTTGTTTTATTGTGAAATTTGCATTTGAAGATAAAAGTAAATAAATTAAATTTGCCTTAATGTTCGATGATCGGTGATTTATTTCCATGACAGTCGATGCCCGGATATTAGTCTTCTAGGCAAACGTTCGATTTTATATTATATTATATAGATTAATTAGAAAACATATCTTTTTTTTTTAAAGAAACCAAGGCTGGATTATCCTTTATTTTTAAGCCAGATCTTTATTTTTTTTTACAATCTCTTTTATTCGTTTGATAAATTCCCTTTTTCATGATTATACAAGTGTGACACTGAAAATAATAAAATAAATTATTAACAGAGTAAAATTTATTAACAGAGATGTATAATTATGAGCTTTGAAATGTTTAATGACGATTGCAAAATGTCAAACGATTGTAATTAAAAGATCCGTAAAGATGTCTGATGAAGGTCGTGTTCTCGGAAACTAGGACACCCGATCATTCAGTTTTACCCCATTTGCATGTATGGATGATTGATACAGATTGCTCCAGAATAAATGAAACAAATGAACATTTCTCAATGACAATTTTGACGCGAATGTGGGGAAATTTATAAAACTCGACGGACAAATATTTCTAAATATTTAGCTATATAATAAATATATTCTGTAAAATATATCATAAATACAACGAAAAATGAAAGAGAAACCTCATATCTCATCGGAATATAAAATGCTATTGTTGACGTGACATTATTCTCGTTTCGCCTATTAAAGTCGAATATGGAAAATATCTTTTTCTCGTTGACGTTTGGCAACTTTTACAAGATTTTTTACAGATATGTAGTCTGCAACTATTTCGCAATCAGCTGGTCCTGTGGCGCAACGGATAACGCGTCTGACTACGGATCAGAAGATTCCAGGTTCGAATCCTGGCAGGATCGGAGTGTATATTTTTTTTCTCCCCTTCCCCTCGTTCGTCTCATATGTATATATATATTTTTGTGACTCATTACACCTTGACGCGAGCCGAAGCATATTGTTGACGGGAGATTGCGCAACGTAACCGGTTATTCGCGATGTCCAACCGAGCGTTGCGTCGATATATCACGTCGGGGAAAACAGAAGGCAGATATACCGACGCGTGCGTGTGTCGATATCGCATATTCTACACGTAATTGAGCTATTTTTTTTCCTACCGCAATTAGAGTCCGCACTACCAATCACATTCGATTTCCCGTCGAAGTATAATTAGTTTATAATTAAGGCGAGCACTATCGCAACCGGAAATTTCGGTCTTCTGAAGCACATGCATAAGGGATTTTCCATTCTGTCAATGAATTTAGGTATTAAAGGGGACATACATAATGTAAAATTTATAGCGATTGTCATATTTAAAAAAAATAATATTTCTTTCTTTTTTTAAGTGTTCCGATAAACAGTATAAAGTTTACGATTACAGCCTAGGCGAGAATAATTTTGCGCGCATAGAGAATTGTACATAGATAATTTTATAAACACTACATATATTATGTTCCTTGAGCTATAATGCAACATTTGCGATTGTAGATGATGAATGGATGTTTAATGAAACCCGAAGATTGATCTGCGAATTTTGTCGACAACGCGTTGCGCCGATACGCAAAGGAGTAGATTGCAATCGCGTGACTATTACTTTCCCGACGCGGTTTTAACTTATTTTTAGGACGATCGGTGCATCGGAACGCGATCTAAACTTAAGCGCAACCAGGAACCGAATTTTTCGCAACGGATCCCCCGGGGAATGTCCAGAAATAGTCCGCGTTCCGGGCGCGCCGACCTGACGCCGCGTGTCCACTTCCTTTTTTTTTCTTTCTCTCTCTCTCTCTCTCTTTTTCATGCTTCAGGGCGCGTTGTCGTGTATACCGTCCTCGGTACCGTCCACCGTGTATTTCGAGATAAATTCTTTCACTCCGTCTTCGTGACGGCTCGAGATTTCCGCCTTTGATACTTCGGATAAGTTCGCCCGAGTTCGCTCTGTGGAATTTACGACACTTGGGGGTGCACACGTTATCGTTTTCAGAAAAAACGAAAAAGAATCCGAATGCGAAAAATTTCTTTGACGTTATTGATTACCTATTTAAAGCCGCGGAAAATAAGAATTGAGATTTTAGATAAAAATTTTGTTATCAGGAGATTATTTTTAAATCAATATCCAGGCTTATTGAATATTCATTCCGCGCATTATTACTGAACGTCACTCGTCCGTGGAATCGCAGTAGAATCGCGTTGAATCGTCGCTTTTTGTGCAGCATAATTATTCCTTCCTCCAGCTGTTCCTCCGACATTGTCTGCGGTCTCCCTCAGGCTTCCGCCGAAGGTCGCGAATTTCCGCACAGGAAGCGTCCATTTCCTCCGCTCGTCGTCGTGCGAACGACTGGAACATATCCGAGACTCGCGGTTTAGACTTCGCCGGTTATTCGCTCTTGTATTCGCGAAGGATGAACCGCATTGTTTGGTACGTACGTGGATCAGGAAACTCCTTGTTGCATCCGTGCATCGAGGAAATGTAGACAACGTAGTTAACGGTGAAAGGAGTTCACGCTTCCCTATTTCTGTCCATTCATCTCGGGCTCATGCGGGCGTGAAACTTGTCGATGACGCAGACTCCTTTTCTGCAAGCAAGACAATAAATAAATTTTGCGAGATTTTCCCGCACCAGTTTGCCGTCAAAGGACGTGTGAAATCTATCACTTCCGTCACTTCGATCGTCGGCCAAGGGGTGAACAATTTAGATGGAATCACGACGCAAATAGAATTCGAGTGAATGAAACAAATGAATGAAAAAAAAGTGTCATGTAACGATATTGTGAATAAAACTGTCGTGATGACTTACTTAACTTTATCGGGCTTTCATCGAGCGAACTTAATTTGCCGGATTCCCTCGATTCTTTTGCAAACAGTTTTCACGCAAGATCCGGCGAGATGTTATCGTGTTTCCACAAACGCGGTCTCCTTTCCGCATTCGTGTTATCGGGCGCGGTTTGCGAGAGGGGAAACTCCTTCCCTCCCCGTTTCGTTTATCTCGATTTTCCTTCGCGCACGACGCGGAGAGCGACGCGTGTTACCGGCCCGTCGAGGGAACACAAGCCAGCCATTCTCTTTCTCTGTAATAATAGTACCTTTGCTCGCCTATCGTTTCGAAATAACGAGTAGCGCGCGGGGCGCGCGTGAGAAGGCTTTACTCAAGCGGCTATGAATTCGCTATTGTACAGCCGTGCATTAGGCCGCGGGAGATGCATCGGTGCACTTTCGTCGTCGAGACGCGAGCGGGTGTTGCGTGTATACATATGTACACACACACACACACACACACGCACGCACACACACACACACACACACACACACACGCACACACACACACACAAACACAAACACGCGCGCGCGTCTGTCAGTGTCGGTCGTCCTGCTGATTAAAAGATACCTATCGCTTGGCTTCGCGTGCCGCGTGACCTAGAGAGAGAGGCGCAACTAGTAATCCTATTAAACGGGTACTACGGGTAGCTCGTCGAGCATTACGACCAAGTTGATGTAAAAGGTTGGTTCATACTTACTCCCGCACGCGTGCTGGCGTGCGAAATTCTGCATAACTCTCGCCGTGGCTCAGTTTCTGCCGTGAGATTTTTACAAGTATCGTCATCTAACGGCTCTAACTACTCTAAGTGAAAAACAATTAACAGTCCCTCATGTATTTTCACATAGAAAATAATTGTGAAAGTATATATATATATATATATATATATAGGTATGTCAATGATTGCATGTGTAGCTGTACGATCAATTGATTTACTGAATAAAAATAGAATTGGTAAGAATATAATTTTTTTTGTTGCGAATACAAAGCGGAAAAATATCTCGGAATTTCCGCTACATCAACGTTGGCTGGATGCTTAGCGAGATGAGTGGCGATGACGCGACTCTGCAGGCGAAAAACCGCAATTTTTCTCTGAAACGCGCGTGTCCGCGTCGCAGAGCCGCGCTAATTGCGACACAGCGGGACCTCGCAGTGGCATGCCACTTAAACGAATCTTCGCACCTGCACCGTGTGTGACCGCGTTTGTGTGACGCTCTACAAAAAAAAAACGAACGACCCGCATTCTCTGCTCTTTTATGCAGATTTAGATTTTTTTAAAAAATAAATCCCACTTTTGTGACAAAAAATAATTTAATATACGAAAAACGCGTGCGCGCGCTCAGAAATCCTCCGAAATAGTTTATTCTGCCTCGTGGAAAAAACGAAATTTCGGACGCGATATGAAATAAATGGATTATTCGTAACAGAATAAATGAAAATTGATAAACGATTGTAACAATATACATATTATACAGTATACATGAATTCTCGAGTTACATTGTTTAAAAGCATTAATAATTTGGATATTTTTTCAACATTAACACTTTATTGTTGCTTATTTTAAATATAAACATCTGCGGTTACTGCGCACGAAAGTATTACAGGAATTGTGTTCCTAAAATACAGAGTCTGGTCATCTCGTTAGCTATCTTCTTATTGGTTCATGTGATTAGACCCCTCAAAATAGCAGTACAATCAAAGTACAGCGGGAATTTATATTCAAAGGTATTCATATTCATATTCAGAACGCGTTTTTATCTTTGAAATTTTATAGTGCTGCACGCAACATAAACTATTGCGTATTAATACTCTAACATCATTGTTAGGGCTTTATGATTACAAGTCAAAGAATGATGTAAAATATCGAAAAAAAACAAAGTTTATTATAATTTTATTATAATTTTGTACTTTGTTTATTATAAGATTTTTGATAACATAATATATTTTTTTATAGCTAAGAATAAAATAAACTATAATATGTCATGTGAATACTTGATTTGTTAATAAAATGAAATATTATTTAATAGTATACAAGAAAAACAGTACAATTGAAGTATATTGTTTTATTTTATAGAACATTTTTTTCCATGAATTGGAGCATTTAGGCACGCAGTAATAAGGCATTGTTTATTCTATAATTAAAGTTTAGGATTATAGTTGACATTATTTTAAGATTAGAGATAACGAATATATTTTAGTCTTGTGAAGTTTTATACTTCCAGTTTCATATATTGTATATTAAGATAATTAAATATCTTGTCATTTATTACTTCTCTCTCTCTCTCTCTCCCTCTCTATCTAATACGTCCTCAATAATAATAAAATTTGTCACTTCTTTAACTTCTGTTCTTTCTGTTATTTACTTATTTTTACTATTATACATTTATACGCTGTTTTGGTTCAGATTTGCAGACTCTGTATTCTAGGGACATAATTACAGAAATCACTTTGAAACTTTCGTTGGAGTCATTAATTTATTGCGTTACGTGATGGCAATTGTTATCTGTGTTGCTGAAAATTGGCGTGCAAACTTTTCGTCAATAGCCCCCCTACCCTGGAAAGTTCTCCATTATTCTATTCTCGTTAAATCGAACATGCACAGCGACTGAATTGAAACGCAATAACTTCGAAGGCGACAGTTCAGACGCGTGTCGCGAGAGTCGATAATCCGATTCCTGTCGTTCGATCTTACCGTGGCAACGTCCTTACATTTAATAATTTTATTTGCAATTAGATTATATATATCGCACGGGCGCGAGAGACGGGCTTGTAATAAACGGCTACGAAAGCGAATCTTTACTTTCGCCGGTTTTGCAACAACGCATGCGTGACTGGTGTGTATAGCTGGCGGACGAGCTTTCGCTCTCGCAAATGGTATATGCGTTATAACTTATTATCCCCGCGAAGGGGGATAGAAATTCGCGGGTGCACGTACAGTACGGACGGATTATATGACCGGCTATTTTCTTTTTTTTCTTTCCTTCTACGGTCTCGCCGCGTCTAACGGAACGTTCCTTCGTCGGAACTCGTGCGCGGCTGCCGTGTCGACGAGTTAACAAACCGATGCGTCAGCTAATATCACTTAAATGTCGGTTAAGTAATGATAACTGGTAATAGCGATCTTTAATTGTACACACAGGCCATACCGCCGCTGCCGATATGCCGCATTGGACATTCCATAAAACGTTCCTTATACGCGTTATACTTCATGTAGAAACACGAGTTTAGCGTTAGAGCTTTATGCGTTATTCTTTGATCAATTAGAAGCTGCTTTTTTTCCAACAAAGACGTCATTTATATTGATGCGCGCACACAGTTACTTTTTATAGTGTCGTGTATATTTATCGAATATATTTATATATAAGAAACACTTTCACATTTTTGATCGTTGTAATCCATTTATAATTATCTTTTTTAATATATCCTTGGTTTTCGGTTAAACATTAATACTTCGGTGCAACATTCATGCATTATTCTTTGATCAAGTAGAAGCTGCTTTTTTCAGTAAAGACGTCATTTATATAGATGAGCGCGTACAGTTATTTTTTTATACTGTCTTATAAGAAACATTGTCACATTTTTAATTGTTGCAATCTGTTTAATTATCTTTTTTTAATAAATTGCTTGGTTTTCGGTTATAATCGTTGTGATCCGTTTAATTATCTTTTTTAATGTATCCTTGCTTTTCGGTTAAACATTAATACTTCGGTGCAACATTCAAACGGCGCACATTGTACAGAGACAAAGCTTATTACTGCACTATTGCAATATTCACACAACATTCACGTACGTCGCGTATAGACAATGCTCCCATGATAAAAGCCATGTTCGCCAATAAATTGACATCGCGATTGCTTTTCACGCTCCCCAAGCGGCAAGAGATAGCTGCGCTATCACTTTTATCGTATCTGTTAAGTATCGCATCTGTTCGCGTTACATAGATAATCCGCGACGAATCGCAAACGAAGTGCGCTGTTTCGCAGAATAATGTTGTTCGATTTTAGCAACAGATATTTTTAACGAGATTTTAAGACAGAAACTGTACGAGGTATTCTTTCGATCGGACTATATCTTTAAATCTTTAATCAACTATTAGCTATCAAAATCCCGATGTAATTACATACCTAAATTACAGGATCGTTTACTGTAAATGCAACATATCGGTGAAGACTATTAATGTATTAACAAAGAGTTACATTCAAGTAATAATTGATGAATAAAGAAATAATTGATACGACAGCATGTCAAAGGGAATGGAGTATTGCGATATTTTATTCGAGCTTAATCCGTGCTTACTGCCAATTAAATTCTCTTTCTCTCCCGCTCTTTTTTATGTGATATAATTAACTATATAATAATCTCTAAAATAGGGCGAGCGTGACTGATGTTCTGAGCCAATAGACCGAGGCAATCGATTAGATTAAATAGATAGCAGACCTGCACGATAAATTATGATTACGAATCATAATTTATCGAACCGCGCTGATATCGTAGATGCAATTCGGTCATCGTGATCAACATAAATTAATTATTTAGATTTACGGTGAAGACTCGAGTAAGCTGCACGGCCAATTTCTACGTTTCTGAGTTCCACTTTCGCGGGGTCGATACGAATGTAATTGCCATTCGGATGAACTCGTCACCGAACTTTCGATCACCGATAGAGATTTCATCTTTACTTTCTTCCTTTCACGAGCTGCGTGTTTAATCCGCAAAAGTGTTTACGCGGGAATCTGCAGTGCCAACAATGTGACAATGAATGCTACGTGCTCATCTTATTATTTTCGTGCGAATCCTTTCACTAATTTTTACTTCTTCAGATTGAACTTACAACAATTTATATTATTATGGATTTAAAAAATGCGACGCAAATTAAATAGATCTGAAATGTATGCGACCATCTTATTTTTGAGAAAGTACCTAAGAAAAATCTACCACTTTTAAATTATATTTCTATATAGAAGTCATTTCTCTCGCTCTTTTCGCGATGTCGAATTGTCGATCGGTGAAGCGATGGAGGTGGGCTAAAATTATTTTTGCTTGTTTGGCGCGGAGAAAAGTATGAGAACTGACACCGATTGCTCGGAGGAATGATGTCGCTCTCCGGGGCATTGCGATGGCGAACGTGTACGTGCGAGACAATGGGGAATATGTTCGCGCGGCAGGTGAAACTGTTACGAAGAATAGGTCAGATTGTCTGAAAATCTGCCCCTCCATAGAAACCTCTTGCGTTGAGAAAGATTTCCATCGTGTAATACCTCGCGATCGTCACGCTGATAATTCCGCAGCGAGTAACAAGCAAGTTTCGTGACGTGTAACAGTATATAGTGGAAACGAGGGGTTGGTTTTCACGGAATTTCGGCGAACGAAGTATCAATAGAAGCGAATGCGCGCTTGGTGATTAATTTATTATGTTATTTAATTTCGTAAGATAAAATTGAAATGCGATACGGTTAATTTTTCAATGTTAAATAAATAATATATTAAGAAAATATTTAGCGAAAAATTAACCGTATTGCATTCTACTTTTGTGTAACGAAAATAAATAATATAATTAATTGATACATCGTTCAAGCGCGCGCATCTCCCTTCTATTAATACTTCGATTCTCGCTACAATCTTATTCGAGCATTATTCTATTAATACTTTGATCTACTTCAAGCGTTATTTATTTTACGAAAATAAATAACGTAATTAAAAACATCGTTCAAGTAAAAATATAAGTAAAATTTAATAATGCGGCATTACTAATTTTATGTAATAATTCTTTGAATGAAAATGTTATTATATGGCTTTACGGTATAATTGCGCGAGTTTGTTGCGATTGAATTTTATTTTATATTTGACTAACTCTATATTTCACTATCCACGTGTGAACGTGATTGTAAAAGTTGTACAACGAGCAATATAGTATATTTATTATGTTTAATAAGAATATTTATTATGTTTGATAAGAGAAGATCAACCTCGTTGAAACCATGTCGTTGCAGCGCCCGAAAGCGCGAATCTCGCAGGATTATTCAATTTGAAAAAAGGGATAATCGCGCGTTAAACTAATCTGTATTTCCAGATGACTTTTGGATCGTGCAAATCCTATCACGAATAATGGATACGTTTTATTTCTACCTCAATATATTTGAAAATAACGTTTATTATAATTATTTAGGATGAGTCATGTCAGTTTTCGACAATTTTGATTAATCATTGTTTGTGAATTCTCTTAAAAATGTCATCGTGAAATGCTGGTTTCCTGGCTGGAAATTTATGTAACACACACCGCCGCATGACAATGCATGAAATCCTCTTTGCATTCGATTTTCTTTTTTGCCAGTCGATTAAATATTTTCCTCGTTAAAAAGTTTGGCGACGAAACCGTCCTATAATAATGTTGTCGCACCGTGCGTCCCATTGTCTTTAGTTTTTGCTTTGCAAATTTTATGCTTTTAAATAGACTTTAAATCGCGAATTCACCTATTTTAACGACCGACGTTCCCACATGTAATACACTTTTACGTAAGATTAATTGGGCAGAAAAAGCGATCTCGTATATGTGTGTCCCACAATCGCATTTCGAAATATAGTGAAACTTCGGTGAAAATTAGATCTACTATCCGAGAGTGTGTGTGAAAGTTCATGTCGTGAATACAATATTGGAGACGATCTGACCGTGCAGCAGCAGCTGCTGCCTAAATTCGCCTAGAAAGACTGACGTTCCTTTAACGCGTGATTTCATTCTTTCTACTCGGCTGCGCATCATCGCGCACCACCGGTTATTTTCGGCTTGACTAAATTTTAATTAAATTTTTTTTGCGCAAATCCTCGTATTCGCGAGGAAACACCAATTTAAACAAATTAACCGTATAGAATTGAAATTTTTGAGAAAATCAATTTGTCCGCAAATTCATGTTCTTAATTGAATATTTTCGCCGCGGTAGTTGCTGAGAAGTAAGTTCGAAAATAATAGAGAAGATTAATTATTCGTGATACTTTAAACGTGCCGGATGTGTCGTCACTCTTCATGATTTCGCAATGACGTAGCATTGTCTGTATTTTTTTTTATATTTCTTCTATGCGCCTATGCTTTACAAAATTATACGTCGCGAACGTTGTGAATGATAATGCCACGCGTCGCATGTAACGTAGTACGAATGTTCTTTATCGCTGCACCGACAGAAAAAGGTTGCGATAAAACTTCTGCAGCGCAGTTGTAGTGGACGTGGCGAACGACGTCCGATAAACGTGAAAAACCGAAAGATCGTTCGGACGTGACGCCACCCTGTGATCTTCAATGGCGAATTCCGTGAGCGGTGCGCAGAATGCAATGTTCGCACTTCGCGAAGAAAAATGACGACCTTACAAGAAAAAAACTTACTTTACGGAAAAAGCTCCGCTAACGAGAGCATAGAGCAAGCTGCCGGCGCAGTTTGGTCGGAAAGTCGAGGTGACGACACCGATCAGTTTATTACGGAGGTTTAATTAGCGTCATTAGCCGCTGAAATTGACCCCCTTTGTAGATCGGCCGCAGATCGCTCCGCCGACAATGGCAGAAAAACCGGAGACGAGCATCCGCGAGTAATCGGTTCACGGCCATTAGTTTCGCGGGTTGCGCTAATGCGCCCGATAATTCGCGTTCATTCGGGCACTCGACAGCACGAGGCTCGGCGATTTACTTTAGTGTCCTCGTTAGTCCCACTTTACCTCTTCACGAGCGTTAATCCCATCGATGACTCAAATGCATCTCTCTCCTCTTCGATGCGTTTCGAACGAGACGCGACGCTGAATAATTTCCCTTGTAGCTCTCGATCCATATAGCTTACGATTACAAGAAGCATATCATAATAATATTTTTATTCACTGTCTTAACAAACGTTTGCAGAAGTATATTTTGTGTAAAAGAATTTTTGATTTTTAATTGAATGAATATATAGAAAATTTAATAATAATAATAATAATGATTTATAATACAAATTAATTTAACAGCGTGATGCAATAAATATAAGGCTATCGTATTTTTAATCCAAAGTTTCTAAACTTTTTTAATTTTCAGATCAGTTTTTCATTGAGTTTTACATAATTGTTTGATTTTTTTTTAGCTTCTTTTTCTCAAAAATGCTGACGCTAAATTACAACTCAAGTTACAACTCAAGTATTCCTGTATCAAATCCGATCCGGATTAACCTTGATCAGTTGGGAAAAGTGAATCAAGAAACGAGTTTCCGCTCGGCGCTGCCACGTTGGTTTTTATCGCGGTCTTCCGCGGAGATCGTGCTATATGATTAGGAAACGAATACGCATTTCTACTTCACGCTCCAATGATTGTATCCCGTCGCGCACTTCTCTCCTTACTTTTTAAACATTCTGTATCCGATCTGCAAATCGGTAGCAACGAACCCGAACGTCAAAACTTTCGCGCATTAAGTCTCGTTACACCTAAGTAATTTGATTAATTATTAAGGATATAACGTTATCCGTTGTATCTTGTAGTCATTTATAAGGAAGTCAAGGTTTACGCACATTGCGACAAAAAGGCGCGAAGGTTGCAATTTAACCACGTTGATTGCCACGGCTACGTGACTCGATGCTATAATTCGGCGGCATGATATCATAGATAATGAATCTCATTGCGCGTCCCTCAGTGACGCGCGAAATAAAAGAGAGATAAGGATCTCCTTCGCGAACACACAGAAAATTGCGAGTGCGATAAAGTATATACGCATGGTCTTGGATGGAACGACGATGCGTGTAACAGAGAAATTAGAAATTTTACGAGAATCGCGCTGTTAACTTACGTTATTAAACCCGTTGTCCCGCCCCTCCCCCCATCCCTCTCCTCCCGATTCGGGGAACTTTATGCACGACGGTCGTTGAACTCCGGCTGCACGTTGCTGCGCGAATCGCGAAACGGCCAATTTTTTTCACGAGCTTTCACGGAGAGTATATATGTAAAGCAGCACGCGATAGAAGCGAATTCATTAAATCAATTATCCCCTTGGTCTGAAAACCAAGTGGAACGAAACGTGTATATATATATATATATACATATATATATAGAGTGTACAGGGAAGTGCACTCTCCGATTCGCTGATTTCGGCGTGCTTTTTGGTTTTTGTATTTTAAAAATTATTTTTCGAGAGCTTTCCTTTGTTATTAAGCCTTTCGAATTTTCGCGAAGACACGTGGAACACCGAAATACTTTGAAATAATTCAAACCGTCTGAATTAAAATGTCTTTACCAATGGCAGCTTATACGTTTCTACAAATGTTGAATCTTTCCGATTGTAATCTAAATTACGATGTTGAAGATGAAAACAACAAGCAGTTTAATTTTCCAATGAACGTTGACGTTACTTGCGAAGAAAAATAGTCCAAGAGAAATTTTATTTATTTTTAATATAAAAGTCAAGCCGACACGTTTCCTATGCAATTATAGCGTACTGTATACTGCATATTTTTTCGCCTAATTTCTAGAAAAAAATTCGCACACATATATAAGATTACGTCAGGCCGTGTTTTCGCCGCCTTAATTGCTCGCTCAGCGGCGGGCTCCCGTTAATTCCGAATATTTGTTTTCAATGTCAGACGCGTTTGCACGCAATCGATCAGCGGCAATAATACAGTTAACAGCGGGATTATCAGCGCGTTTATAATTGGGCGCGTTGCGCATCCTTCCGGTCTGAAAACGAAGTGGGGCGAGGCCCCAGCACGCGGAAGTGGAATTACGCAACGCGCGAAATGCAGCGCGCGGTTTTTTTTCTAATTTCTGCTTGCACTCCGATATCGCGCAATTTCATACCTTGCGGCGCAACCGGGATCGTGTTCGTTCGCGAGGCACACACCACACGTTCTAATTGTTTCGTACGGTACGTGTATTATCGTCGAACGCGTTAGCTTCGACCCAGTGGAGCACTTACTTCGTTATCCTTTTGATCTCGAAACGAAATGGAACGCGGCTGTAAATCGGGTTAAATCGGATCCGCCGTTAAATCCGCATGAAATTCATAAACCAGCGTTCACTGGTAGAAGCGGACGTATATCTTATTTACGGAAATCAGCGATTTGTGCATCGTCGTAGCTCCGCGTCGTTATAAGTACCGCGATTGTATCGCCGTAGAATAAATTGCAATTTTGCGAAAACAAGCGTGAGAAGTGTCGTCCGTGCGCTGGAAAAAAAAACGATTCTGGACATTCAAGTCGCGGCACGTACGTGCAGGCGTTAAACGAATGTTGAACATCAATTACAGAAAAAAAATTAACAAGTTATTTAAAAAAAAAGGATGTACAAATTATTTAAATAAACTCAGAGTCAAGAGTCTTCCTTTTCTCTATGAAGTTTTTCCGTTCTCTTCTATTTTGTCTCTCAAGAACGCCTGTCGCATCGCCGAAGTAGCCGAAAATTTCTAGCTGCGTCCCTGCGCCGTCCTTCCGCACGACGCGTTACGACGTGCGCTGCCGCGTTTCCGGTCCGTGAATGAAGTCACGCCGATGGAGGGTGCGAGGAGTTGTCAATGAGGTGGGGACCTTTTGTCGCCCGGACCAGAGGAGCGGCCCGGTCGGGGTCGCGCTCTTTGTTCCAATGTCTCCATTAAGTCCGGATTACCGGTGGGAAAATCACGGCGCGACATCCTCCGCGTGCTTCTTCCGTCCAGACTTCAATACACCGAGCCGAGCCGTATCCGCGCAAAGGTGCGACCGGTTACAACCGGGGGAGCATGACTAACTGTATACGGACGAGCGTGTCTCACTCTCCGTGCTCCTTGATTCCGTAATTACTTTGTTCGAGGAAGCAGAGGCTGTCCGCTCGCGCAGTCTCTGAAGGACAGGATAATGTCCTTAGATTCCTGCACGCAGATTTTTATCGTCGGAATCACATACGCGCGAGAATCAGCTGTGGAATCCTATTTGTTTATTTGCCACTGCGTTTGCAATATTTATGAGGAATTAATTTTACACTTTAATCGATATTTATATATTAATTAATTAGCTAAGAGAAAGAACGAATTAAACTTTTTATATTTATTTATATTAATTTTGATATTGTGAAATTTTAAGATTTGCAAATTTTTCGTTCGTTTGAAACTTTAAAATAATTACGGATTTTTGCAGCATAGAAAATTAAAGAATTTCCATCGGTATATATAGGTAACGAAGTGTTATCTTCGGTCTACTTCAGATCTGCGATCAATATTTCAATGGGATTTTTATTTGGAATTGTAAGTTACACGTGGGTTTCGCGCGAACTTGCTCTTTTCTCTATAGCGATAAAATTGAAAAATAGCGCGGTCGTTCAATCTTTAAGTAACGTCGCGATATCCTATTCGTGTCACGTCGCAAGTTGCAACTGGTTGCGGTCAACAGAGCATGACCGTCGCACTATATCCTGCTGTTTAACGATCGCATCTTTCCGCCACATTTTGTGGGCACGAAGCTTCGTAGATAGGCGCATAAATAAACGCACTACGGATGTTTTATCCTATTATTAATTTAATTACTGCACGTCGTTAATTTCTAAAGAAATTAATTAATTAATAAAGTACATAACTATATCTTAACATCCACAATATTTCTCTTCAGAGACAGAAACAAACTTTTTTATATACTACAAAAATTTCTTATAAAATCATAGAAATTTGCAACACTTGCTCGTAAAATATGACAATTAATTTTTATACATTATTTATTCTCAAAAGATTTATCGTACATATTGTCGTATATTGATCTGCGCGTTGGGATGCAATATTATATAGAATTCCTTATTTAGATTTCATTTTGTATATAAATCGCTTTACGCTATATTTACCGCGATTTATCATACCTCGTGCAATCGCAAACGCGTTGGGATTTATCAAAAGGACCAGACGCGCCAGAGGCTCGCTTTTAACTCAACGGATGCTGGCCGTAGGCACTTAAGTAAGATTGCGTACGAGCACCTGTGTTCAACGCACCGGTCGGTCGACGGCACCCCGGTCCGTCATAATTTCAATCTTGCGTCTTGCGTTATACGGCACGAAAATTACCGTGCCGGTGCACGCACGGACCCGAAAATTCGACAAGTGCGGTGTACAGCCACTGAAGTCGATCCCAAGCAGGTATATTCCGAACCGGCTTGGGATTTGTGGAGCTTCGTACTTTTCCCGAAAATTCGATGAGACACCTGCCCGCGTAAGGAATGCATAAAAATATTTTTAAAAAATCTCGATTTGTATCTCCGATCCCGAAACGATTTGAGAGAAACAGCCGTGCATCAAGGATACTCCATAATTCCTTTCGGTCGGCACAAAATTATCTCGACATCCGCCGCATACCTGGAAGCTGGAACCGCCGTCGGTGTTGGTTTTAAAATTCTTCAATGACTCACGGATTTCACGATTAAGCAACGCGATTGGTCGCGGATTACTCACCCGGTGTTTAACGTTTTACCTTCTCTCAGAAACGACGAGGCGACCGACGACGTCGGCGAACGTTCGTTTGTTCGCGGGCGTCAGAAATAGAAGTGCAATGATATTTAGTATATCTGAATTGCTTGCGCGAATCCCTCACGTTCGTCGGTACACACAGGCGCGCTGGTTACATATGGGCGCATTCGTATTTGCAGATACATCCAGATGACGCGATGACGCTACATTGGTGGATGCACTGGTTCTGGGTTACCGCGCAATTTCTTGGTGAGTCATCAATTTGTTTGCTTTTTTTTTTTTTGTTAAATAACATCTTACAACACAGCAAGACTTTTCCACCTTCAATCACCTATCAACAATAGTAACTATCTTAACTATCTTCTATTTTACTTTTAACTGTCCTCTATTAACTCTGTTAAGATCAATAAAAAGACTTGTGCAACTTCTTAAAGTCTTCTGCCTTAATTAGGTCACTTTGTCCAGTCGAATACGAAATACGATTGCAACAGGATGAAATTGAAAAAGCAGACAAATCTTTTTCATTAGGTAGTTTATTTATCGTCCAAATAATTTAAAGATGTAGTCCCAATTTAATATTTTATTACGATTAGTTATAAAATTTCGATAAAATTTTATTGTAGTTTGTATGTATTTAAGTTACAATTAGTTGTAGCTCTTAAGTAATTGTTAATGTGTGATTTTAATATAAATTTAATTACCAAGAGGACTTAATATTAAGTTAAGGAAGGTATATATAAAAAGATGAGATATATTTAATTAAATTCTCATTCAGAAATGACTTACACAAAGCGTTTTCGTTTCATTTTTTTGTATTCTGTGTTATTTAGATTCTCAGAAATTAGAACTCGTAAGAGAAATGAGCATTGCATGATTTGATAATCGTGTAACTTATCTTTATCATTCAATGATCATATTTTATTTTTTTTTCTCAGTGATTCTTGGCAGTCCTTTGCCGTCTACTACATCAGATCCTGTCAATCAGTCCCAACCGTCCTCAAGGGTGACGTCCTCGCCGATCGAGATTGAAGATATCTATCGCACGTCGAAGTCAACCAGGCCGAGTTTTCGCATCGCCAAGGCTATCGGTCTTTACCCGCAGACAAATACGGCCGTGGTGACTGACAGGCAGCAATCCGTCACCACTATCGCCTCGTTGCTGTTGGAACGAGGTACCGTCTCCGGGACGAGCGTCCACGAGACAGTCGAGCTGAGTTTCCGCGGTAATATCTCCAGCGTCGAGTCGCTCGACGGCACGACGGCACCGCAGCGCGCCGCGGAGAACGTCGAGAGGATCCGGAACTCGACCGCGAAGAAAGACAGCAAGATCACGTGGATCCTGACGACGAACAAATCGTCGGGTAGACCGAAGTACGATCGGTCGGAGGAGAGAAATCAATCTAGCGTCGCCGGCAGAAACGTCAGCGAGGAGGTCGAGGATCTCACCGTGCTACCTCTTCAAGAAGAAATGTCGAAGGTCGACGTGACGTTGAACAGAACGAGAGCCTCCTTCGAAACGTCCCTGTCCGCGGCCGGGGCCGCCGGTAACGCCGCGATCAGGACGTTCAATCGATCCGACGACGAGGTCGAGATCGACGAGGAGGTGGCTCAGACGCAGCACTTCGCCACGGCGGCGTCTATCCTCGAAGGTAAAACTTCTGAGAGAAGTGTGTTACAGCGAATAAAAGTAAGAATCATCTCGCGGATAATTAATAGCCGTGCTATCTCGTGCGAGATAAGAGCGAGTATAGCATTGTATTTTAATTAGATTGGTTTTCACAATGCTGACATTGACACAATGCTCCCTTTCTCGTGCATGCTTACTCTCTGCTCTAGTCCCCGATTAAATTTAAACATTTTAGTAAACAATAGAAGTGAGTGGATGTAAAAAAAGTTTTTAGAGCTCGGTTTAGGATTTAGCGATAAGAGAAAGAAAACTACTCGGTACTTCAGAACGCTTCATAACGATCGCATGTAACGAATGTGCAGTTGGCGTGAGCGAGTCCACTCGTCTGAGCAGAGCGAGGAACACTTTCATCACGCAGCACTTCCAGAGAGATCAAGTGCAAGGAGACAATCAGTCCTCCGATTATGGCGCCGATAATAGCGGCGAAAATACTGAGCAAGGTTCGGCGACGTCCGCCGCGGGTATAGCCGCTATTACGGGCAGCTGTTTAGCGACTGTGGCCCTGCTCAGCACAATGGGTAGTCTCGGATTCATTATATACAGGTAACACGTCGTGAACCGTCGTAACGTGATTATGTTCGCGTCTGCGCTCGCTCTAATGCGTTTATTCATTAACTCCCTTCTTTCAGGCGCAAGTACTTGAATCCTCCGCAAACGTTGAACAGTGATAAATGCAGCAATCCTGATAGCTCCGGCTACATCGATGATTCCACTATCCGCGTTAGTATTATTACGCACATAAATATAAATATTTAATGTATCCACACAGCGGGATTTGTATATTAAATTAATAATTTACAAACGAATCTCTAATATATTTAAAGTTTTTTAATCTGTTAAGAATTTTTTTTTTTTTTCATTAGAGATCAGTTGAAGGATAAAAGACGGCAGTGAAATTTTGATTTGTCAAAAATACTTATAGGAGTACTCCTCGTTCACTTGCAGGATAACTCGGAGGAAATGTACAGTTTGGATAACGACTCGTTCCTAAATTCGCTAGAGGCAATGACAATACAGAATTACTGGACAGACAGTGTGAAGCATACGAAGCTATGACAAAAGAAGATAACCCATCCCGGAAAGAGAATCGAGACGTTCAGCATTTCCGATGGTGAAGCACACGAGCAAGTTTCTCTGCTTGAGCAATAGTACTTACACGTCCGAGACAGCGGTATTCTAGTATTATCGTGCAGAATACTCCCGTCGCCCGGTGTGCATCCGGAGGCGATGAGAGAACACGTACGCTTGCACGAGAGCCGTTAATCAGTCCCGATGGGCTGCGAACGAACGTTAGCTACCTTGGACGTTATTATTCCGTACGACGTAAAAAAGAAAAAAAAAGTTATAGATCAAAATTGCGAGCGAGACGGCGCGTATCTGTAAACGTCATTTCGCGACGTGTTGATTTACGTGTCACTTCCGTCGTTCCTATATTTTTCTACAACGCATGCGGCCCGGCGAGAGTCGCGCTTAGGCGGGAAGTGGCGCAGAATTATCCTCGAGTATTTCCATTAAATACGATTCCATAGTGCAATAAAAGTGAAGAAAATCGATGTACTTTATTATTAAAGTAATATAGTAACATTATTCTAGAGAGATAAGAGTACAAATAAGGCTATATTAGTCCATAGCTAGAGCACTCGCTAAAACTAAAAAAACAAAGAATTAATTTATAATAAGGATATTTGAAGTAATATTCCTATAGGCGAGTATTTATAGTACAATGCTTCCAATAATGCGAATTGGAGCTCATATTGTACAATGTTGTACTTACTAATGGTTTTAATCTTGGATTTGAATGCCGGTGTCTTCTGCAGTTTCACTTTGAAATTACATTACAATCGTGGTGATTAGCTTCGGCCGATGCTGACAGTCGCTTAACCAGATAGCTTGATTAATATTTTCGAAGATCGGATTTACGGAAGATCGGACCAAATCGTACGTAGATCTTAGCTTTACGCCTTTACGACATATCCAGCAGAAATATTGATTCCAATGTTTTCCATTACGAGAAATCTAGCTTGTACCTATATGTACATACATACGTACCGTTGTAACGTTTTATGTATAGATGTGCAAATCTGCCGTCGCGGCCACGTAAGGCGCGATTATAGTTTTAAGTAGCGTTTACCCAGATATATTTCTATACACATCCGAAACAGGGAGGAAAAAAAAAGGAGGCAAGAGAGAATCCATTGTGATAGATCGTAGCGTTTAATATGTGTATAATTATCCTTGGCTCGTTTATGGTTAACGGTTGTGAATAAACACGTTGTCATGTATTATACACATTCCCCGCCGTCCCTTCCTTTATCCGTGATCTTTATTATTCTCAACGTGATCCGATTGTTTCCGGCTTGAATTAACAATCGGACAGACGTAAGAAATTTTATGAATTTTTAGATTAAAAACGGTTATTTTACAATAGAGCGTGTAATATAAGCGTAATCTTTGTTCCAAAAAAAAAAAATTATTTAAATAAAAGCACTAAACCTAATAAACTAAAGGCTCTGGTTTTATTTTGTAAGATATCGCTGCGATCGAATCGCTGCAGTCCTTCGCGAAAACATTTTAATAACGATCCACCGAAAGTGTCATGCGAAAATTAAGGATCCGAAATTGAGGAATCGCTTTGTGTCATATAAATGATTTATTTCGTTAGTACGTACATTTGCGCCAGCACAAAAAAAAGGATCGTATTTTATAAAATGAAAGTAATGCAGAGTTCTCCTTTTCCGAGACTAGACACATGCGTCGTGGGACTGCCCACTGCCAGTACCGTCCTTGTCCTCCTTTGTGATTGATTTTCATTTTCCGTTGTTCAACCAAACGACTCGCACTCTCCGTGCTGCGAAGGTAGGACGCACGGCGGTTGGCAGTTGGAGTCCCACAGCCAGCATTTTCCTGACTATCGCGGTGCTCCTCCGATTTCCGGGAAACGTCCGACCGAATTTCTTCAGTAGCAATATTATTCCGCAATAATAACCAACTGATTCTCAACGTTGCCCCATACATAGCACAGAACACTCTAACAATATAGTAACGTTGCAAAGCTGCTACAGGCAATATTGCTGGAACGTTGCAACGTTGCTGTAATATTGATGGAATATTGACATTTTGTGCTGTAAGAGGCAATTATTAAAAAAAAACCTCCGAATTTGTACATATAGCCTCTGTCACCAAAAATGCTCGGCAAGAAACCTGCTTTTTTAATAATAATTAATTAATATAACTAGAAATATAACGCTGTATAATAAATAAAATTTTATTATGGATCCTGATCAACTGGATTTTTGTGCTTTGCTCCAAATTCGGTCTACGTTTCTCGATACTATACATTACCGAGAGCCTTGTCTTTCCCGAATTACGTTTTTCACGTATTCACAGGGCAGTGTTAGAAGTATCATGAGTTATACGCTAGTACGTAAAAGGCAGGCACTAAGTGACTCCGCAAGCTTCGGTTTGCTTGCGAGCAAAGAAATCGAAACTTGTTACACACCGTCCGCGCTTCCTCTCTTCGACGCTCGGCCGAAAATTTCCCGCACGGCCGGCAGTTTCAAAGGACAAAGCGACGCAACGCAACATTCTACCTGGCTTCATCTCGCGAGCTCGTTTCGATGCTCTAAAATTGGGGTAAGCTATGTAAATGCAAGTGAGACATGCTTCGGGGAAGGGAAAAGAAAAGGTATATGTACACTTTCGAGATTCGAGAGTGACTGCGAATCCGCAAGTTACACCGCGTGTATCGTAAATCGCAATCGATGCTGCCCCTGTTATCACATTTTGAGATTTGTATTCCACGCTCTATCGCCGTCGTCTAACGTGTTGCGTTCTCTCTCCGTCCGTCCACTTCGTGACGATTGCGATAATGTGCAATTTTACGCCGCGCTGTACGCCTCAATACACCCTAGAATTAACAGAAGTAATATCGCTCGAAAATATGGAACTTGTCTTGCATAAGTGAAGATATTGTACTTTTAGCGTTAAGTACATACCGAAAATATAGATGATAGCAACGTAACTCTTGTACGATTTCACCAATTTTCTCTCGCGTTTCCTCTCGGGACTCGTTTACTCGTCGCAACTTACGAGTGACTCACCGCGGGTGCAGGTTTTAATCTCGCGCAAAATTTACAGAAGAGATAGTTCGCTTGTAAGTATATATGTATCACCTTCGGAAAGTACAGAGATCATTTGTCAAGATGACACCGTAAGTGGACGACGACGCTTTCGCGAACCAGCGATACAAATACATTCCACTTCTCTTAAACACTCGGAAATTTCGCGCAAGGTCTCCCCCTTGTCTCTCTTAACGAGCGCGTTTCGCGAAAGAGTAGCCGCGCGAGCGCGAGCGGATACGTGGCTGCGACTGCGATTACACACTTTTCATCATCGGTGCACAAGCGAGGGGCAACAAAACGCGTTCGTCCTCGTGGTACGAGCGAATCTTATACTTTCTTTAAGGATAGCTGCCCGCGATCTCTACAAAAATATTTTCGTTCTCTTCGTCAGCAGCAGCCTCGACGGCGCGGTCTCGTCAACAAGTCGTCGTTGGCATGTCCGTCCTAAGATGAGTCGAATTATCCTCTTCTACGAGTTCCTATCACTTTCTTTCGCGTCGAGCTTTCTCGGGATTAGGGTTTTCCCCCTTTACTCGCGTCGCAGCTACATCGAATTTGGCTGGAAATTGAAATTCGCTATGTACAATTCTGCTTTCCCACACACGCTCTTCGTCTCCTAAGACAGACGAGACTTACTACTTAAAGAAAAAGACGGCTAACTACCCATCTAAGCGCGTGTACGCGTGTACACTGGACACAATAATTATTCTCTATGCACCAGGCTCGTTAGTAGCGGTTTTAAGTTTATACGTCGAGGTCTCTCGGATGAGTTTGTTATGCGAAGAAATAATTAATCTAACAATCGCGTCGAATGATCATTTGCATTGACGGTGGTAATTCGATTTTTAGAAAAAAGTGTTTAGAAGTTTAGACACATTGTTTAAAGAAACACTTGACGCTCTTAGATAATTTCGCCTCTCGATAGAGTTTTCGCCAATTCACGAATTTTTCTCGTATATATCGTCTGTCCACACTATTGTTTCTCAAATATTTGCGGTTTAAGGTAACATCGAACATCCGCAAGTCCCTAATTCTATACATTTAGCTCATATACTTCCACGTAGGGAAACATTTCGCCCTCGAACATTCGTCCGCCTCCGGACTGTGTCAACAGTTCTCGGTTTTCGGACCCGCGATTATTAACAAACGCGGTCTCGTGAAAACCGTACGTACACGCGTGCCTCTCTCTCTCTCTCTCTCTTTGATCTGTAACAGTGTCGTTACGATTCGTACCGACGAGCGTCGCGTCGTGAGGCTACAAGTGGAGATCAAAAAATCCGAGGAGTTATCGGATTTCTTCAATACCACGCGACTCACTCATCGTTCTTCTTCAGGAACGAATGGAAGATGTGGCCGAAGACGTTGACGCGAATCGATTCAGTTTGCTGTCGATGATGATCTCGTCGCCGTTCCTAATGTTGTATCGATACAGCTGCTTGTTCGGATACAGCATTTCCTCCGGTCCATACTGCGCCTTCATCTCCTGAAATTATCAATTCGTTTCACGTTTTTTTTTTAGCGTCGCTGCAGTATTTACTTTTGTTGTGTGATAGAGTAACGTCTTAATAATTTGCACAAAATTTCATGTACGTTAATTATTTTCACAAGAATTCGCGTTCGTACCTTGTACTGCGACAATACACTTTGAGGAATTGCAAACTTTACGTGCAGGGCAGGATGAGGATTGTTTGGGAGGCTAGTGCGATTTATATCGCGACTTCGGGTTTCTTAAAGGATCGATCGAGATGCCAAACATTCTGCGAACAGTATTAAAGTCGTTTAGTTAATACAGAACGGGGAAACTCACCTGATCAACGTAGAAAAGCCTCATTCTATTGGCAGGAATTTTCACCATACTTTCCAACTTGGTTTTTAATTCGAAAACCGTTCTATATACATCTACCGATCGTACCTGAAAGCATGAATTGTTTTCGTGACCGTCGAATTCCCATCGAATATGAATAGAAAATATAGCTCATGGCACGGAAATTCTTTTGCACGTATCGCGAATACTTGCAGAATAAATATACTTAATCTTTTGTAAAGACTTAATTATTTTTTGAGTCACGAGTTCGAGAAAAATTGTGGTAACACGAAAAATAATTAAGTTGTTACAGAAGCTTACTTAGTGAAAGTTCGTCGTTACGCGTGATTACGTCTGTCTAAGGTGACGAAACTCGATCTGAAATTAAATTACCTCGACGAGATCTCCATAAGTGAACGTGACCTTGACCCTTTTCTCCGGTGTCAAATCTACGTTCACCAAGGGGTCCAACTTTCCGTGAATAGCCACGAGCTCGGAATACCTGAAAATCACAGAAGAGGGTCAAGTTGGGCTCCACCGAGCGGTAAGGGAACGAGCGTGGCCATGAAACGAGAATAGTCCAATAGACTCTGGCGAAGTCGGAACCGCCCGAACGAGGCGCTTGTTCGCAAGAAAATTGGAACTTACGTTAAAGGCGCGCTAAAGTAATTTACGGCGCCTTTGAAGAAGTAATCGAAATTCCGCGAGCTTCAATTATTAAACAAAAAAAAAGGAGAGAGAGAGAGAGAGAGATTGAAATCAAAAGACGCTTGGCGAGCGTCGAGACTTACCTTTCGGGCCGATCAGCTTCCGGTTTGTCCATGTAATAACGTATGAAGGCCCTCTCGGCGTCCTCGCGCTCCTGAGACGATATCACGCCGCCGCCGTTCAAAGTCTCGACGTTCGGCAGTCGGGCTATTAGTAGCTGCCGCCTCTCGTGTTCTGTGTACTCTCGTGGGCTCTGGGAAATGTTAAACGAATATTAAGAGCGGTGGACGAAAACTCGCGATATCCACCCACCCGAAAACGAGCTCGCGTTATTTATCATCAATCATTTTGACGTCAAAATGACAAATAACGTTCAGCTTGTTTCCTGGCTGGTATAGACGGTATGGATTACTGCGTAATATGATGAAGATTGATCAAGTTCGGGCTAAATAATTAGATTAATTTGTCCCAAAGAAACGAATATAAAAATTCAATTAAAACGAAGATATTTATATTTTTAAAAATACTCAATATCTTTAGCCTGTTGTGCGTTTCAAAATGGACGGATCTCTTATATAGTAACAGCAAGATAATTTCCGTTTTCTTAAAACAAAAAATCTCTTTCGAATAATGATACAGATTTGGACAATGTTATCAAGATATGAACAAAAAATGTTTTTTAATTAAAAAGCGAGTTTGCAATTATAAACGTCAGTAATTTAAAGAAGAGGAAATACATTCCACGACAAAACTGGTCTCTCATTGAATCGAAGGCTACCATGTTACGCACGTTTAATTACCACGGTGACGTGTTGGTATCTAATTCCGTTCCTCGCACAACAATAACAAAGTTCCTATTAAACACAAACAATGAGTTCTTCATTTCGCATTCGTCTATTAATATGAAATTCTCCTGGAAACACAACCATGTTTGGAAGTGGAATATAGGGGATGTTTGCACAGAGTGTATTGATTCCGAGAACTTGTTTTTAGAACCCACGTTGCATTAATCTATCAGTCTGTTTGAGCACGTGCCAAGAGGATTCAATTGCTGCATATGTCCACGCAGAAAGATCTTTTACTAGGACACGCTATTTCTCACGTAGCCGCTAATGGCTGTGGCAGTTTTGGCGTGAGGGAATTACACACGTGTCTTTAATTCGTCTATCGTCAAGTTTACTCAGAGTTTATACTTTAATGCACTTTGAGAATGGAAATAGTCATTGATTTCAGAACAGTTCGGTCGTATCGTATTTCGTGTGTTCTTGATCTTTCACAGAATAAATTTATTTTGCATTGCAATAATGAATATTGTTCCCACGTGCAGCTAGTACTAATATCTATTACCGTATTATAACTACCTTCAGTTGATCTTTATTTCTCCAAAATTTCTCTTTTACTTCGTATTTAAAAAAAAACATAAGCGACACAAAAATTTAAGTATCCGTTTTGATTGTAACATTTTTTATTTAAAATGTAAGTATAATATCTAAATAATAATTTTATTAACATTATACGTTTAGAAAAAATAAGAAGTGTATTGTTTATGTTAAATACAAAATTGCTCTCGTTATCCTTCGTCAATCGAGTTACACGCGAAAGAATCAAGATGTGTAAATCAAGATGTTTCCTAACGTATGTACATAATGCGAGACTTTTCAATTTTCGATCGTCGCGTCGGGGAGATCAAAGATCGGATCACTCACCTCGAAAAGCGGGCAGCCTTGAATCCTGAGCGACTTCAGCATGGGGAACCTGGCGAGCCTTTCGACCTCGTCCCAGGTCGACAGCAGAGTACCGTTCAGATTCAAGAACCTCAGCATCCTGAAGGGATCGTGGGGCGACTGGATCGTACCATTCGATTCCGACTTCGACTCGGATCTATCGTAGTTGACCTTGTTCTCAAATATCCTATTTCCCTTCTCGTCCGTCGACGGAGTGTGTTCATCCGTGTCTAAGTGATTCATGTTCTCGCTATCCTGCCCGTGGCCTTCTTCCTTCGCTCGACGGCCCTCCTCGCTCGGCAAATTCTGATTTTCCTCCAAGCCGAGCGACCTGATCGGACACTCGGCGAGAACGAGGCTCTTCAGGTTCGGAAATAGATACCTGAAGGAGCGACACGACGTACAGTGTCAAATCTTTCGGAGCAACGACTTATACAACAAATTTTCTTTTGTATCACTAAAGAAAACTGATCGATTTTGCAATCAGAATTAAAATAATATCATTGTGAGACTTACCCTATCTTCGAGATCTCGTTCCAAACTTCCACCGGATTGCCGGTGAAGTGTAACTTCTTCACCGCCGGGTTCACGTTCTCCGGCTTTTGATAATCCAAATCCACCGTTTTGTACTCGTTCAAGGACAAGTGGAGCTCCTCCAGATTGCGCAGGAGCCGCACCAGCCCCTGCACCGTCGACCAGGACACCCTGGTGCCGTTGAGCACGAGGTTCCTCAGAAGATCGTAGTTGCCGTGCTTGATCTCCAGCACCTCCGCGAGGCTGTTGAAGCTCAAATTCACGAACTTGATCTTGGGCATGTGCTGCAGGATGCCGAACACCTCCGTCCATTGCGACAGCTTGTTCTGCGCCAGGTCGAGCTCCTCGACGTTCTTGCACTTGCTGCGCAGCTTCTCGGCGTCGTTGCCCGCCGACTCGATGTCGCAGTCCTGGAGCACCAGTAGCGCCGGCACCGTGTGCCGCGGAGACTTCTTGGGGATGAAGATGCTCACCGACAGGGCGGCTTTTGGCGACCCGGACTCCGCCTCATCGTCCGTCAACGAGCAGTCCGTCGTTGAGCTGCCGTACTTCAGCTCCAGCGCTTCCAACAACGACGGCATTTTTACAGCATTCTGGAATGTCACGAGAAGCTTAAGTAGATTATTTTGCCTTCGTATAATATACAAGATGTTATTAAAACGCGAACCGCAAACTTCAGAATTTGACTTCTCTATTATATGAATATATCTTCATTGTTTTTTTCAATCTGTACTTGCTTTGACTTTCGAACTTTTGGCGTCCAAGTAATTATTGTTTTAACGATTAATCGAATAATCTATTGCTACTGACGATGAGTAGTTTTTTATGAAAACCGCGGTAGCAATCTTGCCTAATTAATTTCTTATCCATTCTTTATCTTTATTCAATTTTTATACTCCTTCAATGAAACAATTATTGAAATATAATTATTATAATCTCGATTGTATTAATGTATATTGCGGTATAAATATATTTTTTTGTATCCAATAAATCACATTATTTTCGAATAACTTTTAAGGAAGTCCGAGGCGGCTATTTGAAAGAAGAAAGATGAGATTACACGGAGATCTCGAATTGTCTGAAACTATAAATCCTGTTTCTTAGGGTGGCCGTGGAAATACAAATGCAAGTAAATGTGCACGCTGCCGTGCCAAATAACACCAAAGCTGCGCCGCCAACGGTGGGAATAGAAAAGGAAGGAAAAGGGAGAAGGAAAAACCTCCGTGCGAGCCGGTCATCCTCGAGACATGTAGAATCTGGTCTCGCCATATCCGCTAAGGTCACGCCATTGTCTTTTTGCGCAGCGGCCGAGAACCGGTACCGGTTTCTCTAGCACGTACAGTCGACAAACCGATTCTTCGCGATCGCGTCTCGGCTCGCCCACGCGCGTGCCAGTATATCCAGAGACAACTTGGGACAAAGTCCCTGTCCTACCTGGGCAAACCTATACTGAGCAAAAAATCACCCGCGACGAAAAGTTAACGATTATTGATGCAGCTGCACGAAGAGAAACAGAGATATTTCGTTACCCTCTGGAACTTGAGTCTGACTCGGATAAAATAATCTGACCGAACAGACAGTTAGAACTCCTCTTCAGGATCCTAAATCTGTCTTTGGACCCTTTTATAGAAATCGAGACGTACCGTATAAGGAACGAATGAACTAGAGTATACCGGGCTTTCTTCCCGGAGAGGTACTCCAGCGTGTAACAATTCTGAAACTAAATCCCGCGTGTCATCGTCATTAAACGATTCACGTTCCCGTGAATATATCGTAGAACTCTCCTCGGTGTCTCCACTTTGAATGGTCGCGGTCCCCATCTGGAGCGCTTAATAATTAATATCGCGTCATGGAAAAGCTCTCCGACGACTTTCCACGTATCGCGCGATTTCTCGAGAACGCCCGCACGATGATACCATGTGTCGCGGACGCAGCTCGGACGACGGGGACTTTCCGATTCTATTACGGCTATTAATGCATAGTCGGACTGTGCGTCTTCACAATCGGGGCGATAAACGTCTTTCTACGCGCGCTATATACGGCGACTCGGTCATTCGATGCGGTCCTCAGTATGCACGGGGACGCGGCGACCGCCATTCAACCACGTGTCGCAACGCCCGCGAATACCTGCGGCTCTAATGTGCGCGATCAAAAGGCACATTCCCGTTATTATCGAGGGGCAGGAGGGGAACCGGGGGAGGGATCGAGGAGAGTGACTTTTGCATTTCTACTCGCGAAAGTATAACGAGCGAGTGTGTCTGACACGATTCGGGGATATTCCAACGAGTCTCGTCGAGCCGACAGGAACGAGACGCTTCCTATTATATATCGCAGCGTTTTACGCTTCACGTGACATCTCCTGGTCGCGTAAAATCCTCTGGAACCGATCAGACCATTCAGACCGCTAATTCGCGAGCGCGCGTAACAGATCAACGACTCGTGAGATTACGAGCTCGCGAAACGGAAGACCGTTACGTTAGTTCGGCGAGAGAGCCGTGTAACACGTAAGGATCCATTTCTTTTTTCTTTTTTTTATTGCTGGACGCACGCCAAATTGCGATTGCGTTTACATAAGGAAGACATTACGATACATCGCGATGCAATTTCGAAGCGTTCTCCTAATTCACGTTGTTTCCATATAGCCGCGGCAAGCCGCCGTGGAAAGTAATTCTCGCGTATAATTAATTAATGCAAATTCTACGACCTACATAAATATTCATCGTTGTAAATGGACGATGTAACACGAACAAGTTACTCTCCTTGATTTCTAACTATTTCTCCGGAAGGTCTTATCGAAAGCCGCAGGAACTCGCGCTATAGTATACTTACAATTAGTCCAAAGAAAAGAAAGCGTTTCTATATACGAAAATAAATTTAACAAAAAAAGGAAAAAAAAAAGAAAAAAAGAAGCAATGGAAGAGGGACTTCCTCGAAACAGTACAGATATTACGAATGAAACGTCATTCGCGAAAGTGCTCGTTCCACCATCTCGCCGGAAATTCGGACCACGCTTCTTTAACGCGCGCGGCGGTCCAAACGCGACACGGAGAAGCTGCAGAGCGGTACAAAACCGAGAGGGGCGTACCGCTCGCGGATCGCGAGGAGTTAATTCGGGATGCGCTAGTTTCGATCCGCGGGCGATTCCTCGTGAAGTCGAATGCGCGAACGGCAGCGGCGCGGCGGCAGTGGCGGCGCGGCGTCTTGTTGATCGACGTCGACTCGGACGGCCGGCTCGAATCGAATAAGACGTGACTGGCCTAGAAGCAGCAAATTGGTCTAACCGCGTCTAACGCGCGGTTACTCTCCGCTTCCCCTAAGCGTAATAGCAGCGATATCGGTTCAACGGCCATGCGAAATTAACTTTCTCCGCTCCGCGGCTTCGCGCGCGCATAAGAAAGACAGAGAAAGAGAGAGAGAGAGGGTCTCTATAGCAAGAGACCTATCCCCCCCTCCCCTCCGTGCATTGCACCGCGTTACGGGCGCATTGGAGTCGTGACGGAGGCGCGTTGCTCTATCAACGGGATACCGGGAGTCGCGAAAGTCCGCAACGGTCAGTGGACACGTCTCTGAGGATTGCCTTGTTCTGTGTCGTAAGGCGAGCCCGCGCCCGCGAGAAACGCGGACGGGCACACTGACGCATTGTTGTTTCGCGGACGGTCTTCGCGCACGCAATGAAAAAAATAAAAAATAAATATACACGCAATAGGAATCAATTTATCGCGCCGAGAGAATAAGGCGAGTATCGCGAAATCTCGCGTGAAAACGAATCACGATGGAGCTTTACGATAGCGCTTTGAACGAGGAGGAGGGTAGAATCGTGATTTTTGCCGTAACTTCCACGTGCGAAAAAAATAATTTATACGCGATAACGATTGCGTATTTCCTGAGCGCGTTGCTTAACGCGGGGCGCTTTAGATTCGCCCGTGAAATCACGCTACTTACAAATCGGACATGTACATACATATCCGCGACCGGCTAATAAAATAGAAAAGCAAGAGTGAAACCGCCGCGTGCGTGGATCTAAACACAGACTTTTACGATTTACGGAAGCCGTAAGTGGAATACGATTGTACCGAGCCAAGATTCACTCTCTACGTTTGTGTAATTTCACGCCGCTTGCAGATGCGTTTCGATTCATAAGATAGGGACATTTTAACATGACCGCCGAAAGCGGAGTAATCGACAAATTTAATTGGAGCGGAATCAATACATCTTGAAATGAGTTAAGATTCGCAAAATTCATCAAGATAGAAGTGTATAAGACAGTATGTCAAACGTTGATAAAAAAAATATCAGTGTTATATAACATTATATTATTTTTATAACTCTGATAGATAAAAGCGATAAAACAGTACAAAAGAACAGTACAAAAGAACACTATAAAAGAACTTTAAATATACGTGAATCATCAGACGTTAATAATTAAAGTTAAACCGTCGCTTGCACAATGTATACATAAAAATACGAATATGACGTGTCACGGTGATTTATCTTATATACAATATATTGTATATAAGATATTGTAGAAGACTGTATTGCAAAATATCTTCAAAGTTAAAAAATGGAGCCGAGATTGAATGCAAGAGGCTTCGATGCGTGGATATATGTATACATATTTTCGCGTCTAGATGTTTTTTTTTAAGTTAGTTTTAACCTGGCGGAAGAATCAAACGAGCCAGGCGAAACGAGAATTGTGCCAAGATAATAGCAAACAGAACACATTGATAGGCACGCATTATAGTTATATAGCGCGTATATGCAGCGCGTTTGCGAGCGGCGGTAGGCTGGCAATCAGCTGAGTCGCAAGGCTTGAACGGTAACAAGTGAACCTACTACAGCTGTCCCGTTCTCCCGCGCGACGGCCACGCGTAACGTAACGCTAAATATACGAGCGGTGGTGACGGTTACGAAATGTCAGCGAGAATCGTCGGCGCAGTGGGTCAGTCGAGTTGCGTTTGCACGGTGCGTGAGCGCCGGAAAAGACGCGGCTGACCTTCTCCGCGTTTCCCTGCGTAAATCTCGAGAAAGAGAGAGAGAGAGAGAGAGAGAGAGAGAGAGAGAGAGAAAGAAAGAAAGAAAGAAAGAAAGAGAAGCGTTTCCTGGCCTTGCGCCCAGGAGAGAAAAAGCATTTAGTTAGTTGAAACGAGTCCCGAGAATCTTGAGTCATTCCGTTTTACAAGATCGCCGTTAATTAATTTTCAACAGTAGCGAAAGCGAATAAATTGCAAAGCCTGGTGGCGTAGGACGTTTAAGCTATAGATTTATTCTTCGATTTTTACCTCTTTCGCGCTTCCACACTCCACAGATCTCAGGGTCGGTCGGCGCGAAAAACGCGATAAATTCAAGTGCGCGCGATTGACGACGCGATAAACCTTTAAAATTTAAAAACGGAACCCGAGGTTGTGGCCGGCAGCGAGCATGTATATATTTTCGCATCTATATTTTATAGCCAATCCGTCACGCGATGTTCTTCCCTAAGTGTCTGGCTGTGCATTTCAACTGCGTTGCATCCAACGCAGAAAATACAAAACGTATGTCATTGTGTAAAATGCAAACGATGTAAAATAATCCTATTAGCTGTTTGCGAGAGACTCATCTATCCGTACAATGATAAGTTTGTAAAACGAAGCGAGAGAGAGAGAGAGAGAGAGAGAGAACGATGCATGTAATGTTTGCCATCGCTAAACATCGCAGAGAGTAATAAACATTGTGTCGCTTCCTCTCCTTCCCCTCCCCTCTCGTCTTCTTCTTTTGTCTCCCGAGGGGACGCTGCATCGCGGAAATGAAACAACGGATTAGGTAAGCGAGGGAGCTTTGGCGTATAGCGACGGCGCGGCGTGTCCTTTCACCGGTCGCGAAACGAGAGCTGACTAAAAGCGCGAAACGCGTCGGAGCGGAACGGCACTTTTCCTCCTCGCGTCTGAAAACCGATGAGGAAACATTGACGAAAGTCCGCCTCTGTGGTGCTCCTCTGCTGCGCAAATGCGAGCCGAGAGCCGCGCGCGCGGAATATTACTCGCTTCCTCAAGGTTGCCGCGCGCGCTCCGCTCGCGCGCGACCCGAGAGCGCATTGTGAACGCACGTACCAGTATACCTATATATATATATCTCTCTCTCTCTCCTGTGCCTGTGTGTGGCCCACCTCTGTCTGCACCTTTGTTGCATAGGCTCGGAGCGAACGTCTGAAGTCGCCGTCGTTCGCCACAATACGATCAGCGGAATCGTAGCCGCAGATATCTCTTATGCGTCACGTAATTGTTGAAATTATATTAAATGCGTAGCTTAAAAAAGTGACACGCGAATAAGTTTTGTGTTTCTTGTTATTCGTATCCGCTCTTACGTTGCGTAGATGCGAAGATAACGGTATGCCTTCTCCGATACTTCTTGAACATGCAGACCCTATTAATTCAAATGAAAATAACAAATTTACTCGTGGAGAACACGAATGAGTTTTGTGTTTCTTATTAGCCGCTCTTATGTTGCGTAGCTGCGAAGATAACGGCATCTTCTCTGATGCATCTCCTCTTAAACAGCTCCAATCCCATCAGTTCACATGAAAATAATAAATTTACTTGTGGACATAAAAAGCCTCTCAAAAATGTTTTCTTGCGGATTCCGCGACACACAATAGATGCCATTATCAATAATGCAGAGAGTACATGTAAGTAATCGATAAGTGACTTCGATCTCGTTTGCCTTGCCATAGAATCAACTCTGACAGAGCAGCTCCTGTATATACGATTCGACAATGTGTGCTCTTTCTCCTGGTGCCCTTTCTCGATTCCGAAAAACGCCTCGCATCGGCGCGCGGCAATTAAATAGATGTGTTATGAGAAAGCGGCGCCGACGAGAGAGAAGAGATGCATACAGAGTGTCATAGAAAGGATCGTCGAGAGAAGGCAGATTTCTTGGAATCGCGAGATTCCACGGCAGACGCAAATTCCACATCTTTTCGTGGGAAAGTCGAGTCCTAATTCTCGATTCCAGAGCCCGTTAGTTTTTTTAAAGCACATACGAGATCAAAGCGCGTTTACGGTCCGGCGTTTACAGAACAATCGTGCTCCACTAAAGCGCGCTGCGCAGTAGTTCTGGAACACCTGGTGTATACCGGATAGACCGTTCACTGGAACGCTATACATCGCGGCGGACTTCTCCCTTTTCGAGCTCGGCCTGGAGCTGCGAGTTTTTAACGGCAGCCTACACTGCTACGTTACAGATCGGATCATTGATGACCAAACATGTATACGTCACAATCGCAAAATGTGCGTTGCAAACGACATTTTTATCAAACGCGAATGCGAATCGAGGATCCCCGGTTGTCTCTGTCATCTCGTCGTCGTTATCTCATCGTCGAGATAATAGGGTATATTTTTAAGCTTCGGCACGAAACACACGCAGGTGATCGCGCTTTATTCGTGTCAGCGAAACATTCAGCAACAAATATTGCTCTCTTGGTCTCCGTGATTGCGTATTAATTTTTCCGATAATCCGACTCCGATGACTCAGTGTAACTCTTATCGCTCTTGTTTTCTTTATCCGCTTATCTATACGTTGCCTGTCAGATTTCAATTTCAATTGCACCCGCGGTGTACCGGGCGTTAGAAACAAAGTGCTTTCTGCCTAAGGCGGAATCCACTTTCTTTACCGCGAGGAGCAGCAGGAAGTTTCGAATATTCATCCGGCAGAAAATCTTACGGAGTCACGCTATCGTAAGCGGAAAATCACTATCAGCGCGCAGGATTTCTTCGGCGCGTGCTAACGAGAGTACTCGTTCTGGTTGTACCCAATCCGCGTAGATTTGTTCGAACATCTGGCTCGTTTACAGGTGAAGTAAATCCGACGCTATACTGAGGATACAAACATTCTCCATTTGATCGTATCATTCTTATCTCCGTGACTCGATGTGATTGTCGCATTAAACTCAACGCAGGATTGTTTCTCTCGATTAAAATATACAGTGTTCATTAATCTTTAATATCATTTTTTAATTAATCTTTAATTATCATTTATTTTTTTCATGGGCATCGATTTCGACCTTCCAAACTTAATTCCTATCTCGATAAAGGGATAATTCATACAATTATTCATACAATTTATTTATTTTTAATTTCATAGTTGAGTCGCACTGCGCAGATACGCAGACAGAAGTGAAGAAAGTGGAGTCCTATTAAAAAATATGTTTCTCATAAAGATGAAGATTGTAGAGTCACACACGTTGAAAAAATTATAAGAAACCTTGTTGAGCTCTATTCATACTCCAATTATTTTCATCAGCCTTATTTTAATAACTTTTTAAATAACTTCCTTAGGCTTATTTTCTCATATTTTTACTGTCTTTACAAATATAAGAAATTGTTTATTTTCATCCTTATCTTTTTGATTAGACATATAATAATGATTGATGACATGATATTACGTGCAGCTACGTTTTGCTGTTTTTTTATCATGGTAATTGAATGTACCGAGTAAATTTTCCACTATCATCCCAGATGGTCTTATTATTCTTAGCATTCATCTCTCTCTCTCTCTCTCTCTCTCTCTCTCTCTCTCTCTCTCTCTCGTTTACATAATATCTTACTGACTGAAACTAAATGCAAAAAGTTGTTTAATGCGCCGCGAGGATAGACTTCGTTGCACAAGGGCATTAAATCATCGCGAATGAAAGGATTGCTGTCAATGAAACGTGAAACTGATTAGATCTTCAAACACGTTTTAAAGCGCGACTATACAGCGATTTCGAAACGATGCACCGTCATAAATGTCAGAATAATTTGCGTGTTATCGCACGTCAGCGAGTTCCGCGGTAAAAAAAAGTTGCGCTCTCCAAAAATTTGTAGATCTTTATACACTCTGTAAACTTTCACTTTCCTTCTCGATTTTGTAATTTCAATCAGAAATAAATATACGTTGTAATAATGAGTATAATTCGAGGCGAAATGTATACTCATCTTGAAACAGGGAAGAAGAAAATACGGGAAATTGTTTTTCCTTATTCCTATCTCCGTGGCCCATCTTGATATTGTTGATATCGCGGTAAACCCATTGCTAATTGGCGCTCTCGATTAAAATATATATGGTGTTCGTCAATCTTTAAGTCGCATCGGAACTGCGGGTTGCACCGCGAAATCTGTAATTACGCTGCACGAATCCCTTTCCCATCTCGACCTTGTAAATCTCTCGGTTATCGAGGCAGCATAGGAGCGGTATTGTGCTCTTTGTCTCTTTCCGTGGAAGTGCAAATCGTGTTGAATTCGTTAAACAATTTAAACGTCCACGGGCGACACTAGGACTGACACGTTGGAATCCGTTTACGCAATTGATCAAGCGTTTAGAGAGCGAGAGAGAGACGTCTTTGCCACATAAACGGGTTCGCCGAATGTTGCGTAAGCTGCTAAAACACAATGGCACCGAGCGAAGACCGACAGAGCGCTGCGGTGTCATTTATTTGGAACATTTCTCAAATTATAAACTATTAATGTGGCCATTAAAGTTATGAGCTATATTATGTAAATTGTATATATTTCAGCTGTATGCAGTTGTAGGCGTCTACTTTCTACTTCGTTTAAATATTATGCAATATTCCGCGGAATTTTTTTGTGCCCACACAGCGAATGAGCCTTATAGTAATAATTATTGCGCGCTTTGGAAATACATATAATTTTCGTCATTTTATAACAAAAACGCGCCGACGATCGCGTAACGCGAGATTTACGATAATTGTCGCGACATTTTACATGCGAGCTTAGCCTCCTGGACAAAAGAGAAAGAGAGAAAGAGAAAGAGAAAAGAGAATGGTGTTCGATTTTAACGAACGAAAGTAACGGAAAGGTACCTAGTTTCTCCGTTGCAACGAACGGAAATAGTGCAATCGATTTACAATCCGACGGTAGCCAAGCCCATTGCAAAACAGGAGAACTGGGATATAAAACGTAGATATAAGAAACGTAAATCGACCGTGCACGACAGTGCGTTCGCGTGTTTCTCTGTGCTCTTCCTTCTCTCTTATTTATATATCCGGTGTATATCGCTCTTTAATATCTTTAATGCATCGCCCCGAGGGGATGACCGCGAACGAGCACAACTGTAATAGTATTGAACAAAAAGCCAATGTTCACTTTTCGTGGTCAGGAAATGGTCCGGCAATGTCACGCTTTATATAATTGTAACAAAAATTTAAAAATTCGCCACAAGGAAAGCGGACTGTTATTTATTTTTTTTTAATATGACTTGACTATCCTAAAAAAAAAAAATGATTACAAATACTTTGCGCGACTGAAATCGTGGAGAAACCATCAAATTACGACGGATACCCATGTTATTTCTAAATTGTGTTTTTGCAACCATCTATATTTGCACCAAAAAAAAAGAAAAAAAAACCGATGGCTAGCTCCTGCGGGATATATAATAATTGTACAATAGGTTTCGCGTAAAATTGTCATTGTTCTATTGTCAGTGTGTTCTACTGTCATTGTTCCACTGTCAGTCACGAAAGAAAGGCACGCGAGATGCTGATATTAACTGAATCACCCTGTAGAACAACGCGAGTTCTACGTCGCTTGCCGACGGGCATCTTGCAATTAGATCTAATTGTCGATACCGCTCGGCGGATGTGCAATCAGCAAGAGCCGATGGCTCTCTTCCTATAAAAAAATCGCGGCTACATGCGATCTACGTCTCGCCACCGTACGTTCGGATGACGCGCGAGTGGAAGTGCAAGGAACGAGTCTCCCATCGCCGTAGTCCCTGCACGCGGAAAGTCCTACTACTTGCTACTGTCTTATATCTATTACACATGCGTCGGACGGCGTACCGGCGGTCGAATCCATATCGCCCGAGGTTTTTAATGGGGCTTGCGAAAAAGAGGGGGGGAGGGAGGGAAAACCCGCGCCTATTGTGCCCCGCGTTGTTTGTCTAAATGCGACGTGACGTATGACGCGACATCGGTCGCGTTGCGTGTCGAGCACGAGCGTAACGAGTCGCGCGCGGCGCGGTCGAGCGCACCACTTCCGTATGGCGCAAGGCGCGAGAGAGCGCGCGCGGAAGCTCCAGAGGGCCCGTCGACGCAGATGCACGTACCATATTACGATATCCCGAAAGGGTTGTCAAATCCGTGTCGCGCGTGTCGGGGAATCGTGTCAAGGACCATCAGGCAGGCGGGCGGACGAGGCGAAATGCGGGGGAACGACGGGCGTCCGCTTGGCCCTGGACGCACCAGCGCACGCTTATTTATTTTTACTCACTGTTTACGCGCCGCCCTTCGGACCTCGGGCCGCCGCTCCGCGTTCGCCGTGGTCGATGCCGCGGTGCGCTTCCCCCTCCGGAGTAAGTCGCACACACTCCGGGTTATCTCCTTCGCATGCGGCCTGCGGAGCCGAGCCAGGCTAGGCGAGAGCCGAGATATCGTTTCGCGGGTCGCGTCGCGTCGCGTCGCGTCGCTGCGACTTCACGGCGTCGCGCGGACTCCGACGTGCGTCGTCGCCGTCGTCGTCGTTTTCTCGAGCGGGGAACGAGTGGCGTCGCGCGCGAACGCGCCGTTCGCTATCCAGCGTTGAACTGGCTCCTTTGTTTAGTAAACAGAAACAGCTGAGCGGCCCGACGGTGGAGGTGGAGGCGGCAGCGATGGTGGCGGTGGCAGCGGCGGTGGCAGCGGCGGCGGCGGCGGAGGCGGCGGGACCACGGCATTCACTCGTACCCGCACATTATTGACCGCATCGCGCGTGCGCGATGTCCGCACGACCGCGGTCACGTGGTCCCGCCACTGGAGAACGGCCGCGGCACTTCCGCCGACGATCCGCGCTCACCTCGCAAACAATCGCCTTTATAAACTGCGGCAACGAAATCCTCAGGTTTTCTCGCGCTCTCGATGAATTTTGGATTTTTTATAGATCTTGTAATGACGGATGCATTTTTATGAAGGACACGCATATTTTTTTCGTCAAGGAATTACCGGATATGTTCTTTCGGCCGCATAACGAATGTGAAAATTAAGGAAACCGAGGAATTTATTTATCGCTGACAAGAGATTTCGAAATAATTATGTTCTGTAGAAAATATATTTATAGTTTTGCAATTATAAAAATTTTAAAAGTCTTATTTCGTCAATCTTCTTTTATATTGGTACTTTAAAGAATCTACGTATTTACACTTATATTTTGGATATAAATGAAGTAATTTAATTACAATTAAGCGCTCGTTGATGCGCGCGATAATAGAAACATGGCCACCGAAATCCAGCGAAATCTTAATTTGCTAACGTCAGAACAGACCTTGAATATATATGCGCGCAACGCATATACACGTACGTACAATAATTTATATTTTTCAAATAAATGAAATGGGTGAAGAAGGAACGCTGCGTGACGTGCAAATTTCAAATCTAGGGTGCGCAGAGGGAGAGAAAAGAAGAAAAAGGCATGCTAAATTGAAGGAGAAAAATAACCGCACGGGAGTCAGGTTACAAAATACATTATGCCGCAGATGTCTGTGCGAGCAGGCTTTTATCTTGTACTTACGGAAGTGCGAAGATTAGAAGCACGTTGCGCGCGATTGCATCGTCGGACGCGGTGACGCGACGGCTGTGTTTGCTCACTGTACAATTTAAAACGTGTGGTAAAAGACCGAGAGGGTAAAAAAAAGGTTGCACTTCATACAAAAAATTTAGACGTTGCGTTCCCGTGGCAATGTTCATACATGTGTGTGATCGCCGATCGAGGGGAAAGCGGGACGATTAGCGTTGGCATGGAGATCTCCTATTAAATATTTCCGGTGTTTTAATCCTTAATCGCTACACGCACGATTATCGATGACGACGTTAGAATATTGTAATTTATATCTCTTTTATTACATTCTTTTTATCATAATTTATAACAACCACATCTTGTCCATCTATTAGTCGTCTTATTAAAAATTAGTGCACCGACTGAGGGGGGGGGGGGATACTTGAGTAACATCAAAACTCTGCGTCATCTACTTGCTCCCTAATATAAGGAAATTAAACAAACGTAGGTAACACAATTGCAATTGGAAGGCTGCAGCGCGAATGTCAGATCGAGAACGTTACAGAGAAGATACAACTTCAGAGACGCTACTTAATTTTCATCCCTTAAACAATGCTATATTATTTATCGATACATAGAATTTATCGCTGGTACCATTTGCTAACAGTGCTCTCTACATTTACTTCATTTTTAGTTTCAAAAATGGTCTGTGCGCGCATTCTCTCTCTCTCTCTCTCTCTCCCTCTTTCTTCTTTTCTCTCTCACACTTGTAAGTTATTATACATGAAGAGTTTCTTAAGATATTTCAGCTGTTCGTTTTGTTATCTTTTGTATACATCATATTGTTATAGTTGATTAGATTACAATTGAAGTGATATAGATACACGCATAAAGTAATTAGGTACATTATTTTATCATTGCACATTCATATATATAATATATATATATATTTTTTTTTATAATTTATTCAGAGATTCGAGGATCTATATTTCTCCTTTTGTTCGCAGGGAATTATTATTGTTACATACATTATACATTATTTCGGGTGCCATTTCTTCCTTTGTTTTTTTTTTAAGGGCCGATACCGTCTCGGACGATGAAACAGATCGAGAAACCGGAACGAAAAGTCTTCGTCCGCACTCTCTACGTTATACAATCCACCTGCCGTTAATCTGCGTTAATTTACCGACTCATGAGCTCGACGCGGCATGTGTGTACACGTACAATTATACACATGTTATACACCGGCATCATTATGAATATTATATAACTGCATTACGAAACTAATTAGTTTCTTTTTTTTTCTTGAGCGTCAAAATTAATATCCGCGGCAACGCACGCACGTCGCGCTCAAAACGCAAGATTTACATAGACTGTAATGTGACGCGCATCTTTTCGTCTTTAAAACAATGCTTCCCGAAACAAGTGTTAAGCTTTCCTTCGCCGTCGGCATTTTCTCGCATTTCTTCTTCGAGAACAATATCGATGCCAGAAAGTGCATGCGCATTCCTCTACCCATTTTTATGTGCTCGAATCTAATGTCAATTACGCAGTTAGCTCGAATCCAGATTCTCCAGAGTGAAAGTGCAATCGTTTAATATATATATTTTCTTATTTTTCTTCGGATCTTTCCCAATAGAAAGTCGCGCATCTTGTCTAATCGCCTTCAGTATAATTTGAAGATTCCTATTCAAGAGAAACGTATAGCTAATTTGCTCTTCTGAAATACGATCTCATTCAAGGTACTCCCATTCTTGTCCCGTGAGAAATATTGCGAAATATTTTTCTTGATTAAATCAAAAGATTCACGTAAGGAGAAGCTGTATTTTTTATGATGACATTTCTCTCTCGCTGTTGCGATCGCTCTCTAGAAAGACTTCCGGGTTACAGGCTGCGGAAACTATAACGCTATGGAGACTAACATTATATTATCAACAATATATATATATATATATATTGTTTTTATTACGTTATGAATCTTGCGTAAAAAGAGATTACTCTAAGAAGCTAGCCAATCGCGATTGCAGATCAGACGTTACGTTGTTACAATAAAAGATTTTCACGCCTGCGATAACCAAGCAAATTCGTAACTGAGCGATGGCAATATTTTAAATTAAATTATGTGCATATTTCTTAGATTAACTTCGCAATCGCATTATTTAATTGTTGCTATTTCTGCGCGATATATGTATGCCTTCCCGTTCTATTTAAAAGCATATACAAAAGTAATGCCGACAATTTTTCACAAGCTCCGGAAAGTTCTGTACTCTTAAATTAAATCGGGTAAACATTGGTTTATTATACTTTCATATTTTTGATAACTTATATACTTGTGTGTACTTGTTATTAGCCTTGACGCAATGTTCCTCCTAATTATTTCGAAGCTTCCGCGAAAGAGGGAGGACTTACCGCGATAGTCACCGTTCACGTACGAATCTAAAAAGAATATATGCTCCGCATATTTATATTAAATTGGTCAAGATACACGACGGTACGGCTGGTGTGAGTGCGATTATATACTTCTTTCGGCGGCGATTACGTATAATAATTTGCGTAACTTCGAAGGAACACGCGTGTTGTAAATCTATAAAAAGCTCTGGATTATACGATATGTAACGTAATGTTATTTATTCGATCATGTTTTGTTATACATCACTATCTGCCACGACGAAATAAAGTGGTATACATTTCGTTTCAGCGCTCCGCTCTCGTGTCGATTAAACCCTGATGTCGATCAACCCTTAAATGATATCATCCGCCAATGTATACGCCAGTGTATGTATACGTTCACAAGCAACAAGCGTAATTACAACATTAATATTGAATCAATAACGCGTGTAAATATATATATATATATATTTATTTATTTCAATATTTCTGTCTTACTATATCTTAACAATAGGCTAAGAATCTATGCTTTGAGCACATTTAGAACCTTACAGAATTCTTGGTGGGAATCCTTGTAACAACGCGCTTCAAACAAAGGGCAATTATTTAAAAGCGATTTGACCAAAACTAGACATTTCGATTATCTACAAACTCGCTCAGCATTTTAAATATATATAGAGAGCGCTGTGTATAATCTTTTTCGCGATGGTAATATACGAGGAGCTCTTTACCTGAAGCTGAAAATGCAAGTGGAGTCAAGTCTAGTTTCGAGAAAATTTAAATCGCGAGGAGCTTGCTTTTCACAATCCAAACAGACAATGTACATTGGAAGAATTTTCTGCGACCATCGTTACTTAGCCGTATACACTTAGCCTTCACTTTCCTTCATTACAGTAACTGTAAATTTACTTTACTCGGAACTGATATATAGTGTGACTTGTGATTTTCAGTGCTTCGTATCGCTCTCGGTTTGTTATAGCAAAATACATATAGTCGTACGATAAAAACGCGCAATTAAGCTTGCACAATTAAGCTCTCTTCGACGATCTCATTTAAGGGCGATCGCGTGCATATTGAGAAGAAGCAGTTCTCAAAGAAACACACGTTATTCTCTCATCTACACGTCACACACGTCTCCCGTCACTATATACTTCCGCCTTTATTTTTCCTAAATATTAATACATGTCGGTTTCACAAAAAGCGCGACTAAACTTTATCTTTACAGACTTTTTTTCACCTGTACAGAACATTTCTCGATACGATATAGGGACAACGGTTATATTATATTATTCTACGGCTTATCATTTCCTTTACAATTTATCCCTTACGCCAAGTCGGATCAACAGGGTTTAAAATTATATGTATATGTATGTATGTATATATGTATAATATATATATAATATATATAATAATACATATACATATATATATATATTGCCTACGATTTCTACTTAATTTATACGGAGATAAATAATGCTTTTCTTCTCAAGGGATTGAGTGAATAGATAAATAATTCTTTTTTTTTTCTCAAGGGACCAATATACACACGACACATCTATATATATTGCGATGGAGACCGTGATAATTATCTCCTGCCTATTTTCAATTATTCGCTGCATACACGCTAACATCGAAGCTATACTTTTTACAGAAATAGGGAGTACCATCACATTTCACGAATCACGTGAGTTATATATATCGTATCGTTACGGTGAGCTTTCAAGGCTTATTATAACGCATCGCGCGTGATTGTATTAAAATATTGTAAATGAAATTAACAAGTTTTGCGTTATACAATGAGTCGTTTACAAAGTGTAATACTTTTTTTAGAGACGATTTTTCATAACATTCTCATAATTGCGCGTTTGCCTCTCTCATAATTTTCTTTCTTCTCGAAGCAGAAAAGTTATTAGAGAAGCAAACACCGGCAAAATCGTAACAAACATGTGACAAGTATTAACCCTCTTTTTCATTAAATGTTCAAAATCCAATTCGCATCGCGTACATAATCTCTTCTCTTCGCATTCTCTCTCTCTCTCTCTCTCTCTCTCTCTTTCTCTCAGAGTCATAAACACGCCAGAGCCATACACTTACTCTCGCTTAACTACTTATCCCTTCCTAAAATCTATACATGCAACGTTTAATTGTATTTATGCTTTTTGTTTCATTATTTATTTTTTCTCTTTTGCTTAGATACACAAACGCCGTTCTGGATCACACGACGGTAGGATTACGCATATTTTGAGATCACGAGCTGGAAACGTCACGTCTTGGCGCAAGCTTCCGCGAGGAAGAACTCGCCCAAAATCCCGTTTTAGAGATACCGAACTCAAATAAATCTCGACACTGTAGCGCGAAAAGCTTTGCGCTGTTTCAAAGTGCGAAGACCCGATTTAGATTTGTGAGCATCTTGCGCGCATCCACTTGAAACTTTCGGCACCATGACGACTCGCTGCACGAACATTTATATCCGCGAAGAAGTATCTGTTAAATGAAGAGTTAATTTCAGGATGCTAATTATAAAGTTATATCAATTTATCAAGTTACAAACGTAAGTCACTGGAATTTGACTCCATGGCACAAGAATTGCGATGCAAAATAAAATAAAAACGTTCGATAAAAATATGTTGTTATTGATTTGTACACTCATGTTTTCATATTATATTATAGACAATTCTTTTCATTTGTTCAAAATGACAACGGTCCGGTCGAATCAGTTTCCAAACAGAAAGTGCGATTCTACGAGACATTCATAAAGGACTAATTTACGTCGTCATAGATCAGAGTAGCAATTAACAATTTAACTACGCTTAATCGACTTGATTGGTTTTTGTTAATACTAGATACTGAACTTACGCTTAAAATCTATGTCCTTAATCTAGACCTTACCAGCTAACGCATGATCGACGGCGAAACTCCGTCCGTGTCATACGATTGTCTTAATAGCTAGGGACTAGAATGAACTCTTCTGACCTTTTTCGCAGGTTGAGAATGCATCAACGAAAGATTCAAAACACAACTGAAACTTACGTATCTAATCGTTTAAATATCTTATTCTAAATTACACTATATGAGATTACATGTCGGACTATATAATTGATGGAGATCTCTCTCTGTGTATACGATCGAAATCTCGCATAATTAATATGCCACTAATACAGTCTTAATTCTAATATTTGGTGATGCTGCTTTTCTGCCACAAGTCGATAGTCGTCAACGTACCGACCAAAAAGGACGAAAATAAAACGATAACGAAGAACGGAAACTTATATGTCTAGGACTTTACAACGCTCTATCAGCTACAAGCACTTACAGATTATTCGCGATCACTATTAACGCTTAACGAGTATTGTTAAGGACTTATTGTTAGACGTACTCTCGCAAGTCTCCATCCGCACTTTTTACCGCATTCACACTGAATTAATGTCACACGCGCAATAGACACCACGCACCGTTTCTAGAATTGTCGATACCTCATTGTAGTCCTCACGGACTCTAATCGCGGACTCTAATCGTGATAATTGATTTAGCTTAGCACCTACTAGCGACTAGATAACGGTATGCATAGATCATCTATAAGCTCAAACAATGGGATATGCTCGCGTCTATAAAAAGTAGCGATATCTAACAGATCATTGCTCTCTGATCGCAACGACGACGACGATTTAACGATATATCTTTCTCTTTGGATGGTTTTTCAATAACACGTAAAAATTCAATGCTAGATTACGAACGTTTTTTTTTTAAATTTAATTAAAAATGTTATAATATTTAGGTGATTTCAGTTCTATGTATAATATGCAACATATATTTACTATGTGTAAAAGTTGCCATATCTCTGCAGTGATATAAATGAGAAGAACTTGGACACTAAATAATTCAATTTCTGCGTAAATTTTTGGACAGACAATTGCGCCGTCTGTTTAAAAAATGCCACAGCACGCGAATGTTCTTATTAATAATTTCAATTCATTACGATCGCCTAGGGAGATAAATCTTTAAAACGCCATGAACGCACTTCACGAACACAAAGCTTTCCGTCGCGAGTGCTCTACGACTTAATAAGCTAAACGAAACGGAAAAGCGGTATTGTCCTTCCATATTTCAAATTATTTTCCCTTTAATTATTTACTTGTCAGTTAGCCGCTAGATTGCGTGCGAATGGCGGACGAGATGTTTCGTAAATTGTTCGCTTGTAAGATTATTTGGCGGACAATCATAGCGATTGGCTCGAGAATCGAAAAGAAGAGTGATAATATTGAGTTCTAAGTAGATACGAGTGATTTCGATGACAAAAAGTCGCGACAATTATTTGTTTCTTGTTCTGGAGATGTCAGGTAAATTATTTTTTTAGTCTGCATAGCTATGACTGATCATAGCGATAATTGGGCTGAGGAGAGAAAAGTGATATAACACTTAATCCCGATCTACAATCTCAAGTAGATGCGAGAATCCCGGTATGATAAAAAGCCGAGATTAATTTGTACATTCGCAGTTCTCGTTCTGGAAGCGTCAGGCAAGTTACTGACTATTGGCTCTGACTGTCTTGATCGCTTAGCGATCGATGCGTTTGAGGGTCAAGTTGTATTGTCTTGTAAATCGACTAATTTTAATCTTTACTGATCATCCGGTTCCGTTTCCTTTAATCATAATAACCATCGGTTTTTGGCTAATCTTGAACCGGTGAGCGACCGCGCGAAGTGTACTTTCGCGAATAGGACGATCACCGTTTATTATAACTACCAGCGAACTTACGAAACATCTCGCGGTCGATTCGCGCGAATTTTTCTCTCTGTATACAGACTAGTAACACGTACACGATATAGTACCTATGTTCACCGCTTAAACAACTAGTATGACCATATGTAGCTTGATCGACTTACGGTCGACTTACGTAACGCGTTCCCTTTATAGCTCTCTTGCTCTCCCACCCCCTTGATAACGTACTAATTATTACAACGCGGAGACGATCGATCGACCGGTTGACTTGGAGACCGATTGCCCGCGTTTACTCCGAGGAGTCGGAATCGGATTCGGCCGGCGCTTCAGGCGTCTCTTGAACTTCCGGCGTGCTCTCGGGAATCTTCTTCGCCATCGTCGCCGTGACGTACGCACCCGGCCCTTCGCCCTGCGTATGCTCAATCCCCACTCTAAACAACGTTCGATAATACAGCAACGCTCAGTGACAGATAATACTAATTTGAGAGTAGAAATAAGAAAACACTAAACGAAACTAAATGGCCTGTCTTAAGCATAAAGCGATGTATATTAATTTTAATCAAGTAATTAATGATATAATGGTATACGGCGAAAGTTCGAGGCATTCTTGCTCTATATAATTCTACATATATTTCTAATTGTATGTAATAATCTTTTAGGACTCACCTGTATTCGTGACGCGACAAGTTTCGGACGTACTTTTCTGGAGGCGCGTCGCTGTCGCTGTTCTGGAGGCTGACGCTCCTCGCGGTCGTGTGGGATACCTGCGTCGCCGGCATCGTGAACTCCACGTAACAGTATTCCGAGAGATTTTCGGGGATCTGATCGTAGGAGGTGAGAGCCATACGGCAGACTAGCTGATGCGTCGTATACGCGCCTGGAAATAACCGCAAACAAACCGAAATTGGACGAGAGCCAGCAGCAATCATTTGGACGATGATTTGAACACGCGGTATATTTAAACCATTTCGCGTGTGAAGTTTCTATCTTTGTGGAATAGAACTCTTCTTACATATTCTTACATTTAGTAAATACATTGTTGAAATATACCAAATTCTATTTCTTCGGCTCACAAAGTGGAATAAAATAATACAGAAACTTTTTAACATTAATTACAAGACAAATATAAGAGTTGGCAATTAGTTTAACTTTAACTGAATAAAACGATAGGCAAGTACCTTGCCCCTCTTTCGGCAGCCTGGGCATCCTCCATACGATGGCGCGATGTTGATGCTCGTATTTCGCTTGGCCGGAAGTTACTTCCATCAGCTGCGGTTCTAACGTGTCGACGGCGCCCAGAAATCTCTCGATACCCTTGATCTTTCCCGTTCTTCGGTGCGCCGATTTCACCGAGCCGTACCTGAAGTGCTTCTCCACCCTGAAGAGGTAGATCCAACACTCGGGTATAGGGAAGCGAATCATCACGTCTTCGCATGGTATTTGGCCCAGTTTTCTGGATGCAAAACCAGGCACGAGAATGTCTGCTCTCAACTCCACCTAATAACGCGTAAAAAAAAGTCAAATTACGTATCTCTAATAAAAACGTGTCGTTAAGTCTGCTGCGCGTTGCAAGAATGACAAGAAATTTTAAACATTTTACATAAAGCCCAATATTTTTATAATAGAACGGAAAGTGACAATACTACCTAATGTAACAGATAGAAGAAAGATACGATGATAGCTAAAATCAACAAGAAGTCGTCGCTTTTATTTAAATGCTGAACGGAAAGCTTGCCGAAGATGTGAAGGGGGAAACTTACCTTGTTCCCAGTAACGCACATAACAGCTTTTAGCTGAAGCGGTAGTTCCCTATTTTTAGGCGGTCTTACGCGAAACCGCATCAGTTCAATGTAACATGCATCAGGAGGCTTGAACCTTAGGAGATATATGTTAGTAGAATATTAGTTATAAAATAAATTTATAGAGTTTTATATGGTTAAAACGTGCACATTTGTTAGTTAAAAGATAAGCGAGATTGTATTAGTTTCTTAAGGTAAAGATATGTTTCATTCATCATGAAGAAATTTAAGCCTTTCACGATTAATTAACATGCGTATTTGTAATAATTGCGAATAAGGGATTGTTAAAATTATTAGCGTTAATCCAAGAAAAATCTCATTTTTATCGACTGCTTTATTATCGTGAAGTATAACGAGGTATTAAATACGTACTTTATTATTCGCGACTTTTCGTACTCGTCCTGTTGAACGCACGAATGAAACTCAACGTTCTCCAGACGAATCCATTCCTCCGTTACGACGGGGATGATATCGTGCCTACCAACGACCTCTTTACCCTGCCGCCACATATCATTTATTCCTAATTCTATGTCGGGCATACCTGAACAATAAATTTAGTTTTATGAGAAAACATATATCGTATAAGAACGCAATTTTTCTATATTTTTCTATCTTAAATATTATATATTAATTTTTCTATCTTCTATTATATTTTGAAATATAGCGCAATATAATCGCAATCACTGAGATATCTACCAGAAAGGAAACCCAGGAAGAAAAGACGAACACGCGCGATCTGCTTATCCACGTGACCCTCCGCATTCTGCTCGACATATACCTCATCCACGACTGTTACCTGGACCTCCTCCATTTTATAAGTTAGAGCCCGATCGCGATGCGCCGATAACCTGAAGAGAGCTTCCTCGATAGCGCAGGAAAATTGTTTCATGTCCTCGAAACATTGGGAACCAAGTTTGAATAACTGAGAGATCTGCAATCGACAATAAAACGTTTAATGGAAAGTAAATATGAACCGTGGTTGAATATATATATACGAATAGTATATTAAGCTTATTATTATTATACAGTTTATTCTTATATTATTGTATGGTTGTATCTCTAGAAACTAATCTTTTCTCGAGTATTACGTGACGCACATATGCATTAATTGCACTGCTTAATTAGAGAAACTAAAAGAGAATTAAAATAATTTACCTGAGGTGCGTGTTCAACAGGAAGACCCAATTTTTTCAAATCACTCCCAAACTCTTTGACGCCTTGATAGTCCCCTTGAATAGCGTACGCCGCGAACTGGCTGAGTTTGTTCGTGAGCCTTTCCGCCTTCGTGACCTGACCGGGTCGCACGCCAGGTCTCTCCTTATAGAAGATGTATTGCAGCTTCACCGTAAAGATCTTCCCGTACTGATCGAATTGCTGGGCGCCGATGTCCGACACCGAGTAACAAGCGAGCAGGGGTAATTCTTGAAACGGATCCTTAACGTCGTCTTTATTATTGAACAGCTGAAGGATCGGATTGTCACTCTGGTAAATCAACTTGACGAAGATCTTCTTCCAGAAACGTTGCCCCGTGATCTTCTTCTTGTTCGGCTGTCGCAATTGCATTTCCCAACCGTCACCCGTGTAAGTTATCCGCGGGAAAACTTCGAGCGGTTGGCTGACGTCCTCGTCGAACAAAGGAGTAGGTGGGGTTTCCTAAAAAAGAAAAAAAATATTTCATATATATTTTTCTTTTTTTAGGAAACCCCACCTTAAACTTATATATATGTAAGACTTAATCAATATATTTGTCGCATCTTAAGTGCAACAAACATATATATATTATTGCACAGTTCTTTTATATTAATGCTCTTGTTTAAAAACAATTCTTTAAAAAACGGAAAAAGCTGTACGTGAAAATATTCGAAAATAATGTGATACACGATGTGATACAGTTTGGCATACCTGAGAATCTGTTCTAGCCATTTCGGCTGTCTGTGCAGTTTCGGATACCACAGCATCCTGGGCGATTCCGGATTTATCGAAGGGATTAAAACGCGGCGAGGAATCCGCATACGCGGCGACCTGCGGACTTTTCGGCGGCGGCGCTAACGTAGGTACAGGTCCGCCTTCGATTGATGTTATCTGCTCTCCTTCTTTCGGTCTAAAAGATAAATGAAACTGTTATTAAATATGCAATAATATGTTAAAAATAATATTAATATTTTTTTATTTAACTGTGCAGCGCGCAATTTAGGCAATATCTCCTATAAAAATCTATAATATCCTATAATTTTTCGACGATCCCGTTGAATATTTAACGACCAGCATTACAAGTAAATCATTCTCAAATTTTTTTATTTGTTTAATAAAAGTTAGTAACTTTTTTCTTTGACTCACTTGATAAATACACTGAAATCGGGACCCTCGTCCGACTCTGCAGATTCAGATCTTTTCACTTTCGTGTCCGGTGGTGGAGCCGTCATACTCAAGAAAGAATCAAAACCGTCGGATTCTCCAAAACCGGTGATCGCCGTTTCCGAGCCAGCTACCGACGAGTCTCCCCAAACTGAAGGAATAACCGTTATTGCAATAGATACTAATATATATATGCGGTCAAATACAAACATGAAATTGCCTCGTATACCTACCATCGCTGGAAGTATCCATAGCGGTTGGCCCTCCACCAAAGGCATCCAGGAAGGGATCACCGCCGTTGGTTTCCGGTTCGGCGGCTCTATCAAATTTCGACGCGAAAGCGTCGAATGAGTCGCCGGTATCCTGGATCGCTTTCGTCGTAGCGGCGAAGTTGTCCAAATGTTCCTCAGGCCGGTAAGCCTCGTTCCCGGGAAACTCTGTTCCAGGGATCGGACTAGTGGAGATCAGGCCGCTGCTGACCTCCTTGGTCGGTTCTCCGAAATCACCCAGTAAGTCCGAGGCGAAGGCGGGCTGCGTGATCTCCGACGGGGCAAACAAGGGCTGAGCCGCAGTTGCGAAGGGTGCGGGCGTGGTTTCGACTATGCCGAAGGGCGTTGTCGTGGTTGTGTCGGCCATGGAGAAAAAATTCGCATCGGCAGCGGTGGAAATCTCTGCTTCTATAAAAAAAAATATAGTGTTATGTAAAATACAATGACATTAAAACGATGCAACATTACTCTGGATTATTTATATATATATTTTTTTAATTTATTCTGTTCCCATAAAAAAAGAGAAATTTTCTGACCTTGGAAGAGTTCAGCGGCCGCCATTGACACAGGTTGAACCGCAGGAGCAGGTTCCGCGAGATCCAAAACAGTTCCGGCTTGTCCGACGTCTGGTTCTATGACAGCGAAAGGAGTCGCGGAGGTCATCGAAGGCCGTTTCTCGCTACTGATAATATCCTCCGGATATTCCATTCCAAAGGCAGGCTGCGCCTGCGGGACCACTGCCTCTTCGCTCATGCTCGCGAAGGGATTGTCCTTGGTGGTGGTCATCGAGACTCCAGTGACGAGACTGGTGGTACCCGTGGTGGTCATGGAAGTAGAGAAGATATTGGTCGAGGTGACTTCAGTGTTGGGTACATCAAAGAGATCCATGATATCTTGATTTTTCGGCGACTCAACGATCTTATCGTCCGGAATCAGATCCGGCACGGTGCTGTCGACGTCCAGAAGATCGGCGAAGCTGTGCTCCGGGGTGGGTGACGGGGAGTGAATTAGCGTGGGGCTGGGCGTTCTGGTCGCTTGCAAGCGATCCAGAAGGTGGTTTGATGTAGCGTCCATTGCTCCCGTAACCGACAGTATCAGATCCTTCGTGTTTTTGGCAGGTGGTTGCACCGGTGGATGCGGTATCGGCGGTGGTTGCGGCCTCGGTGGTGGTGGCCTCGACGGCGGCGGCTTTCCGTTCCTCGACGGAGGCGTTGCCGCCAATGGTTGCACCGGCGGCGGCGGTTGCGGGGGACTAACGACCGTCGCCGGTTGTTTCTCGGCCGCTATCGTCGTCGTTGTCGTCATCGTACCAAACAGATCCACGCTCGCGTTATCGGACGTGACGAAGATATTGGTTGGTTGGCTAGTGAAGACGTTGGTTGCTGGCATATTAGTGTCAATGGTCGCTCCGAATCCGGCGTCCGGAGCGGTACTTTCAATGCCGAAGGAGGCGAACGGATTGGTAGACTCGACGGACATTGGTGGCGGTTCGTACGTTTGGTCGCTGCTGAAATTCAGGAAGGGGTTCTCACCCGCGCCTGCCGCGTCGGCGAAATCTTGGAGGAAGGGATTGGAGACCTGCGGAGGCAAGCCACCCCCCGGCTCCGTTCCGTAATCGTCCATCAAGAAAGGATTTCCACCCTTGGAATCCATGGTTGAATTGACTTAAAAACTCCGGTTAAAAATTAATTAAGTATAACAATTGCTGAAACTTGAGCGAAATCTTTTGAACTGCACTTCCATCAAAACAGAATAGACTAAATTTTAATCTGCTCGTCTCTGTTCTGCGTGTTAGACAGATATTCCTTGGTAAAATGTTAATTTATCAATCAATCCTAGCATTTTTGGAAATCTTCCATTTAATGTAGAGATTATTGATGTGTGCAACAAGTAGAGCATGAGGATTTAAACGGTCCCTTGAGTAGCTTCAAAAGAGATAGTCAACGTTCACATTTATTTTGAACAGCTTAACAACCAGATAGTCAAAAGATTACTCTAAAGATTCAGAAAAAATTGAGCTGTACAACGATTGATTACTTCATCAATTCGGATTCAAGCAGCTTCAATTCGGTTCGCCCAGGCTCGATAGTCGCGAAGCTGGTATCGAATGGATCCACGTCGTCGTCCAAAGTAAGATCTTTATTTTGAAGCGGTGTCAATACTTTGTCGCCGGGATCCTGCCCGTCCAAAGACAGAAAGTCTTTGGACTCCCTTACCTCGTCCGCTCTGGGATCGAAGTCGTCGATTTCCGGGACTATTGACGATGCGATAGACACCACAGTGGGCAAAACGATGGGACGCGGTGGTGGTTGTTGAGGAATTTGTTGCAACTCACTTTCTAATATCTTCAACTCCGCTTTACCGGGCAAGATGTTCGTCGCGATAGACGTGTCGAAGGGATCCGCGTAGGAGATCTCCTCTTCCACGATAGGTTTGCTCTCGATCCTAGGTGTCAGAGGTTTCGCGTCGACCTCGACTTCCGCATCCAGTAAGCTCTCCTGCCTGTGGGGTTCCTGCTTCACGATCACTTCCTCTTCAACCTTTTGTATCAGCGTCGATTGTAACTGCGCGAGCTTCAGATTGCTCGGCGCGACCGAGGTAGCTGTGAAATCGCTTTGCCGCCTAATCGGTTCTGCGGCGGACCTCGGATCGAAGTCGTGATCGCTCAAGCTGTGAGGTAATTTGGGCTCCTGCCTCAACAATTCCGACTCGATGAGCTTGAGCTCGGTCTTGCCGGGCGCGACGTTATTGACGAAACTGGTGTCAAACGGATCGACATCTACCTCGTCGTCCTCTATCGGCAACGACTCTTCTATAGCCTTCTGGGAGTAATACGGTGTCAGCGGTTTAGAGGGTAGTGTCTTCTCCTCTTCGCTAGTCGCGAGAAGGTCGGGTCTCTTCGACGGCGTCGGCAGTTCGAACGCGACGGCCTTGGTCGGAGCTAATTCAAGGACTTCCGGCCGGGAAGCCTTCCTATCGAGATTCGTCGGTGCCGCCTCGACTCTCTCGTCCTCCTCGAAGTTAACTTCGAACACAGGTTTAACCGGCGCGGATTTAACAGGCGCGGATGGTCTAGGTGGCGGCGGTTTTGCAGGCCTTACTGGCTCCTCATCTTTCCTCGGATCAAAATCGATGTCGTCTTCGACGCAACTGTTAGACTGCTCACCGAGCAGTTCTTTTTCTAAGACCTTGAGCTCTGTTTTGCCGGGTGGAAGCTCTTTCACCGCGGACGTATCGAAGGGATCGACGTAAGTAATTTCCTCGACGGGCGCGATTGGTTCGTCCGCCAATTGGCTGAGATCAGTGGTTGAGCCGCCTAGCAGATCCCTCTTAGACAGCAAACTGTCATGATCATCTTTCTGTGCACCGTCTAATTTCAGCAGACCAGTTTCGTAATCTCGGTTAAAGCCAGCGGGATCGGTGAGGGATATGGACACTTCCGAGACGGGCAATTCTTCAAGTTCCTTCTCGATGAATTTTAATTCTGTTTTACCTGGTAATATATTAGCCGCGAATGTAGTGTCAAACGGGTCGGCCTCGTCGACAAAGGTAGCCGCTTCGAAGCTGGCCTCGATTATCTCCGTCTGAAAATCGGTTGTTTCAGGCTCTTTTGTTGCGAACGGATCTTCGGCCTCCTCGAGACAAGTCGACTCATTTGGCACGGCGTTCAGATCAAATTCAGCGTCATCTAAATCGGGAATCTCTTCTAAGACCGTTTTTTCCTTCAAAACTTCGAATTCGGAGATATCTAACGGACCATTCGATGCTTTTTCAGTGATCGAAGCTACGCTCTCTTGAATAGGAGTAACGGGGCTGACTGGCCTTGGTAGCACAGGCGGTAATTTCGTCAAATCGACGGGAATGTCAGGAAGGTCGCTGTCGTCATCTAGCAAAGTCTTTTCTACTTCTGTCGGCTCCCCTACAACGGTTTCCGCCGACGGCTGTTGTTCCGCCTCGTCAAAGTCGTCTAACAATAGATCTTGCTGAAGTCGGGGTCTCCTACCCTTGGTGATCTTGCAGGTGCTTACATAATCGATTCTCCCCGATAACACCTCAACGGCATTGCCTAAACTGACTAGCTTGTTGCCCTTTTTGTCGACTGTACGGAGAACCTTGTCGGCGCTGGTGGTGTCGAAGGGATCGTCGCCGGCCTGCTCCTCGGTCGGGCTGTCCGGTATGTAAGCTAATTGAACGTCGATGTTCTGGAGAACGTCGATGTAAGTGGTGTCGAAGATGTCCTCTTCGGCGGAGTCCTCCTGCTCATCCTCGTCCTCCGGTACGTTTACGAAACCGTCCTCGTTGACCAACGGTTTCTCTTCCCTCGTTTCTTGGCCGTCGATTTCCGACGGCGCGGCCTCGATTGGATTACCCTCTTTGTCGAAGCCCACCCACCTCTTCGACGATTTGGTATCCTCCTTTGTCGCTTCCTCCGGCTTCTTCTCTTCCAACGGCGCCTTTCGCTGGAAGAACGAGGTGGACTTTATCCGATCGAGATCATCCTGAGTCTTCCTCAAAACCGAATCGACGCCGGCGGTCAGTGCCTGGAACTTCTTCCACTCGTCGGATCCGGTACCTTTAGCCGATTCACCGGCCTCCTCGGCTTTCTGTTGGGCCTCCGCCCGCTCGCGCCGATAACGCTCGAGCTCCTCCGGATCGAACTCCTCCTCCTCCGCCCCCTTCTTGCCCTTCTTCGGCTTTTTCTTCTTCTTCAGGCCCTTGGCTAACTTGTGCATCCTCTAAGACCTACTGCGGTGCGTGAGAGGCTCCTGCAAAGAGAAATTTAAATTATTACAAAAATATGAAATCTACTGTAATCTGTGAAAAAACATATTTCTCCGGTGATAGACGTGAGTAAAATATTTATAAAAAAATCATTTTTATTATTTTTACAATTATACTCTGCAATTTTGTGAATAGATACACGATGCAAAATATATTCTATATATTAATTTCAGAATAAATAATTAAGATTTCCTATAGTTGCGCTACGTTTCTACATAACTGAGACTTTACGAAAACATCTTTTCTAAAAATCATGAAGTCATTGGCTGGAAATATATGTATTGGTATAGAAAATATAGCGATGCGGGATCATTGCCAAAAGAGGCCGATCGATCGCAGTGCAGTAACCGAATGTGTTTTTCCGCTCGTACCGTTTCTCCGTTCGATAAGCAAAAATAGTAACCGAAATAAAAGCGAAATATTTCTTGGAGCGCTTCTCGGAGATGTGCTCTACGGACGACATCCAACTTTCTCACAAATAACCTGCCAAACCCGTCAAAGTCGTCGAAGACAGTTAAAGCTTTATATAGAAAGCCGATAGATTAGATTCGCCGGGAGAAACGTAACGTTACACTTTCGGAATTCCAACGAGATATTTCCGTCGTATTTCAGCGGCCATAGCGGCGGATTTGATATAAACAATACAATGCATATATTCCACACGCACATGAGAATATCTGGAATACGTACGTTATTACAGACTACTCACTATGCGAGTGTCAAAGTAGCAGTTTACGGATGTTTTTTTTTCCTAATCGCCTTGCGTCTTATGCTATTATCTTATGTTAAGCTAGACATCGAGAATGCATCGTGATAGATTGCCGTGTATACGCTGCGACGCCTCTAATAAGCTCACGATCGTATACACACGTGCGTATTTGCATTTTAATCGAATACACACAAAACTCTTGCGAGAGTGCCGATATAGAATTCAATTAATATACCGGCGTGCTGTGCGGCGGCGGATTATCAATAAGACGATAAGCATAGTATAGTATTTTCTATTTTCGACGTTCTCTGAGCGGCGAGCCTCGAGGAAAAATCGTGAGCTGAAGTGCGTCTCTTGATTGCAAGAGGTACGCATACTAAAGGGGATAGAGGATAAAGCGGGAACTCCTCTCGATCGTAAACTCTCAAATGTGACACTTTTGTCTCTTGCACGTGACCTACGACGTGCTATGCACTATTCCCTCTCCCTCCCTCTCTCTTTCTCTCTTTCTCTGTGGCGAGTAAGAGCACCCTTTTATACGCACAAATCCCTCGACGTAGTTAGGCTTTCGTCACGGCTCGCCGAGCAACTCTGGCTATGAACTGGCCCTGGCCTGCACTGTAGTGATGCACATGTATGTATGTACGTGTTTATGCAGTGTGAAGAATTCGCGTATATGTGTGTCACAAAATTATAATCGATACACGAAAGAAGAAGTGAGCGAGCCGCTGATCCCGGCAACGGGAAAAGATTCCTTCTGTACATCGTATCGTGCAGCAAATACTTTCGGCAAATATATAGAATATTACAAAGTGCACCCGCGCCCGCTATTAATACTAATTATTACGCTATAGTCTAAACTTTCGAGTAAAAGTATAACGAGCAGTCAGAATATTAAAACTGAATGCGAATCGATTTGACGCCTATTCTTGTAAGAAAGAAAGAAAGAAAATGGTTATCAGGAAACATGGGATTGCCGTCTGCACACAATGCATGTGCGATATTGTCGCATTATATATGCGCATGTAACGTAGCGCACAATAATCTAAGAATAAAATAAATGCAAATACCCGATGACGGAAGGCCGAGTGTGAAGAGTTTCTTAAACCTCAGACGGAGCGCTTAGGTCAAACCGATTCCTGTTAGACGTTCTAGATCAAAGCAATTGACTATGTATAGTAATCGATTATGTCAGCGCCTCTTTCGTTGATTCTTCACAGCCAAATGGAGATAAATTATGCATATCACAAATGTATGGTACACTTAGACTGTCATCTTTTCGTCAATTAAGAATTCGAATAATCTATCTGCTTTTATCTTCGTCTGTCAAATGGTATTTCTCTAATACCGTTCGAATGAATCGATATTATCGACAAAAAGATATACAAGACGTGACAAGATACTTCGGAAATAGGGAACAGTACATAACATCTTCAACAATAGAGGTATTATTAGGATTTAGTATAATTGGAACGGAATTAATGTTAATTCATTAGTAGAAGAAACTTAATTAATCAACTGATATTTCTAATTAATATATTTATATGTATATTACGTCAGCTATCGTTAATCAATCATATATATTACTTGTCTTGTATTTATCTATTAAATTAAATATTAACATAAATTACGTTTACTTAGAACTTTTATACGTGTATATCACTTCAAAATATACGTACATATGTGTATCTTTAATGATTAACATAATGTGTTTTAAAAGTAACATAATAAATCATAAGTTATAAGCGCATATATGACGGTTTAAAATTATATCAGATTTTCCGAAGAATAATTTGCAAACTTTTTGTTTGCAAATAGTATTTCGTGAAGCGAGATCGTGGGTGGAAAGAACAAATAAAAAACGGCACGTCTGCAGCTTTATATAGAAACTTTCAACTACGCGTATACCGAAGTGCGCGGAGACCTGCTCAAAAATTGGTCACGATGATAGCACGTTTGCAAAAATTTCTCTTTTAATTTAAAACATATGTTTTACTGAACGCGATTAAACACCGGTATTTTATTTAATTCAATTATTTTATCACATTTTCAATACGTATTGAATGCAGAACAGTCAGCGACTGTATATTGTGTCATATTTCAGATTATTTGCGTATGAAATGAAATATAAAGAAATATTTATGGAAATTATTTAAACGTTATTTAGGGAAAAATTTAAACAAAAGTAAGATAGGAAAAAAGCAGTCTGGTGCATCGTCGAACAATATACATTGAGCTTGGGCTTACTTTATTATTTAATTAGGTCAAGCCGTCAACGAAAAGATTCAAATTCAATAACCAATTGCATCTGTCATATAGCCATTGTAAGTAAAGGTAGCGTGTATTAACTGAAACGATATCCCTCGAGGGCTCTACCCAGCAGCTGCATGCACCTGTCACTTACACATTCTACCAGAAGTCTGTCACGAAGTTCCTGAATATGAGAAACTTGGTATATTATCCCGACGCTATATTACATTTCGTTTTTCGATTGTATATACGTACAATACGTTTCGGCAGTTATAATGTATGTATATACTATATAGTATTAAAATAATAACCACAACGACATGAACATGTCTATTTCATACGCCTATGAAAATTTACCCTAATAATTTAATTTATTATATCACATATAACACAAATATATATAGTCACATATTAAAAATGTATACAGTCACACGTACAATAAATATATACAGTCACTCCATCCTTTCTGTGACTTTTTTCGGACAGTTCAAAGTAAATTATTATTGGTGCAGGATATCGAAGGCACTTGCAATTTGCGATGCAGCACATGCCGAGAAACATTTTTACGAAGGAAAAGTGTCGAATATTCGACTAGATATTCGAATAGATAATACGCAACACGCGGCGATAAAAATCAATACTCTATAAACGCCAGCGTTAGAGAGAGGCTGCTAAACGTGTCCTTCCTGCGGTGCAGTCGATCACCGGGGCAAGATGGGAAACGCGAACTGCCAAAGACCACCTTCCCTGCACCGTGTGATCGATCAGGTCTCCTAAGTCTCATTGCAGTTCACCGTGTAATGGTCTTGCCACCAGTAGTCGTCGCCGCGTCAGCCACATTCATCGAGACGAGGGACAACGAGCGCTTCGGGAAACACGCGAGTGCGGCTTCGTCGTATCTAATTTTATCAGCACCGCGGAGGAGTTCGAAGAGAGAGAGAGAGAGAGAGAGAGAGAGAGAGAGAGAGCTGTGTGTGCCGATAATACGTACTTCGCATGCGGATTTTAGGGAGTCCCCGAGACAAACGCTTCGAGTTTCCGTATTAGAGGAAACGGCGAATCACCCTGCGCGGCGCCTGAGACATTTCGGGTTCCTCAAGGATCGCTCCGAAGGCAGGGATTCGTATAAGCATTCCCAGCAAACATAAATTATAAATACTGTAGCATTATTGTAATATTTCTGTAATAAAGCTGGAATATTATAATATTACTGCAACATTGCAGTTATAATCTGTGTTTGCTGGGTTCGTATAAGACTTTTCAACAACTCAGATCGTTTAAATGCGAAAGAGATATGCTCGATAGAAACTAGAGCCAGAAAGTAAAATATATTTATAAAATTTAAATTCCATTAAAATTTATAATCCCGACCTTTTTCAGTATCCCAATAAAATGAAGACTAATCACTGGGATAGAAGCATGTATATATATGTATCGTTAAGCGATTATCTTAATTATAAATCAAATCTAAAAGTCGATTATACGGTCTTTGAGGCCAGCAACTACCGACAGGAGTCAAAGGGAGACTAAAGGGAGTACTAAAGGGAGAGTAGATACGTGAAATCAGGCGTAAATGCTAAATGCGTAAGTGCGGTTTATGATTAACGGCGCTTCTCGTGCGGCATGCGCAGAATATCAATTAGAAATATAACACTGTATCCCATTTCTTTTCTATTTTTTCAGAACTAGAACGTCTATTTAGGTACTGCGTGAGCTGCGGCATGGGAAGTGCGCGAGCCATCGACTTGCGGCGATATTAATTAAACGTGCAACTAGTAATCATGGATACCACGACGGAATTCGCGGCGACTGCGTGCAAGATTACGTGAATTCCGTTTGGAAATTAACGCGTACACGTTTCGTCCTGATCGCGAATACATGGACGGAGGGCTACTTTCGGCATTTGGTGCAAAGCGATCCGCGTAATAACGATTACATATCGCGGATATGCCGTAAGTAACGAAGTACGAGATCAATGAACAGAGAACGAGACGCGGTCGCCTGTTGCGAACGCGGCGAATTTCGCGAATATCAAGGAGAATAAAATGATGTGACCTTTAATGCGCCCCGCGCGATTAAGATTACAGAGGGATGCCGGAGCGGCGATCAATCCGGGCGAATATATACGAGAGCGCCCGCCGTCCACCGGGGGTGGCAACCCTCGTCCGCCTTTCGGCGGCGGCGGCGGCGGCGGCTCCGCTAAACCGGGGGAGAAAGTCGTGCAATACTCACGATTTCAGCCTCATCAGCCACGTTGATACGGCACACATTTTTTTCGCGTCATCCCGCACAACTTGGGTCCCGGGTCGCGGCTCGAGGTAGCTCGGTACTCGCAGCCGGCGTACTCGTTTCGAGAGAGAAAAGTGACTACGATGACGACGACGACGACGGCGGCGGCAGCGACGTCGGTGGCGGCGACGGCGGCAGCGACGGCGGCCGCGCCGAAAGATTGAACAGACAGGAAGTCGGAGGCAATGAGTTACGCGAACGAGTTATTTGCTTATTCGCTGAGAACGAGCGGCGGCTGCGGCAGCGGCGGCGGCGGCAGCGGCGGCGAGCGTCGAGAGAGACGCGAAGGCCGTGCCGAAAGCGAAGGCGACTCACCTCGTACTCTTCTGCGGGCCGAGCTATTTTCAGCATCGATCCGTTTCCCATCGGAGAAGAAACATGCGCGCGGCCACACCACCCACCGCCCCCGGCGACGGCAGCGACGGCGGCGGCCCGAGGAATCGACGGCGCGGTCTCCTGCCGAGGCGGCGGTGGAACCGCGGAGCCGACAACGTCCAAAGGGCGAGGGATGACAATTGGAGGTTTCGCGATACCTACGAATTAGGATCCGATACCCGCAATGATATCGGGGAGCGAAGAGGAGTGGGAATTAGAGGAAGGGGTAGGAATCACCTCTGAACTATTCCATTTAAAGGAATTAAATCGCAAAGATGAAACTCTAATTTCATGCGGATTTAGGGTCCATATCGATTAGCGTATAATTAGCCCTCTACCGTTCTAGCTCTTCTAGCTGGAAGTGGCCTAATAATAAATGCGGCATATAGGAGCTCGTTAAATAGATCGGAAATATATACCATAGCTCCTGTACGATAACAGCTAGGATACATCGATAACAGAAAATCACCCTGCGCCCGCGGTAATCGCGACGTCGACCACCGGCGCGGCGCCGCCAACTGCAGATGCTATTCGCGCCTGTGCTCGCAACCCTTATTGACAAAACAACGTCTTATATTAAAGCGTTGCGAAAATTTTCTTTTTCAAGCAAAATTATGAATAATAACTTTGATATATTAGCTTCTTTTTTTAAAAAAAAAGAAGAACCAATTGTATTTAATCGGAAAAAAATTGAGCTAAATTAAAGACGGGAAGGTCAGGCTTGTGGTGCGAAAGTATTACGAGAGAATACCTTGTCATCGATGGTAAAATGTCTTTTTTTTTACGAACAGAAGAGATTAACATGAATAGAGATAGTAATGTTTTAACAATGGAAACAATATATTATCTTCTACAATCAAGTACTCTCTTTCGGGACATATATTCGAGGTTTGGTAAATCTTGTGGCTCTCGCAATACACGTGGGCATGTATATACGATGTATATACATTTGTATATATTTCTTCTTCATACATATATTTCTCCTTCTTTGAAATTGTACGTTTATTTTACACGTGGAATCAATATAATTAATAATATGAATAATAATAATAATAATAACAATAATTATAAGAATAATAATGTACATACTTTCACCGTTGTTGTTTACATAATCATGACGGTAATCAGAATCATGCGTATAATGATCATAATTATGACGTAATTAGTACGGGTTTGCCAAGTGAGAAACTGCCGTTCGAAAAATTTGATTCGCTTAATTTGATACAAATATGCGTATCCGGGATTGATTCAAGACACGATAGCGGATTTCCATTTGTTACGCAAGGGAATTATACGTTAACAAAATTGTTTACTGCCACGATATTCACTCGACAAAACAGCACATGCAATAACGATGATAATAATAATTCGAGTAATAATAATTAGAAAAAAAGAATAATGATGAATTCGAATAACTATCCTTCTTCTCCTTGTCCTCCTCTCCCTTTCTCTCTCTCTCTCTCTCTCTCTCTCTCTCTCTCTCTTTCTGTCTCTCTTTCTTTCTTTCTCTTTCATCTCTATACACAAGTGCACAATTATTTACATAATCAATATATAATGACAAATTCTAAGGTGCCTCTTGAGCGCATTTTAAAACATGGATTCGTCTGGAAATAATCCAGAATTATTTGGCACATCTCAGTATCTTGCGTCCTTTCACATGCGGTCTGATACTTGGCACGAAATTGAACCGTCATGCATTGATTGGCTCTTAGAAGATCGATTTTTTTTTTAAATAGCTAAAAATGGAGATAACGATTTTTTTTTCACCGAAGACACATCTCTCTACGTCGCGCGTCCACTTTTACAACTGTTTTTTTTTTTCACATTGAATTTAGTGTATCTATCTTTTTTTTTTCTCTCTGGATCGACTAACATTACACGGTTGATCTAATCACGACACAGTAGCCCACAATTTCTCTATACGAACGACACATCTTTGCCGAGTTTACCGGAGCTCTTAAAGTTCATCGAGGAAAAGAAAAAAGATACAGAAAAGTTACCTTCCGATAATACACAATTATTGCTAACGCAAGAATACCTGTAAGATACACACCGTGCGCACTTGCATTTACCGAGTAATTTCCAACGAAAAACCACAATGGTCGCTCTCTCTTTCTCTCTCTCTACTACACATTTTTTTCTTTTCTATTTCGCATCGATCCCTATTTTTCGTTAGCGATACAATGACACAGATAAACACCTTTTACCCTATTCGATCGCGTTGCGTAATAATCGCTCCCTGTAAAAAAACACTCAGGAGAAACAATCGTTTTTATGCGAAATTTTCAAAAGCTTGTATACCGAACCACAGTCGAGCCTAAGTCTATTGCGTTTAACGAATCTACGGGTTCGAAACACGAGTTTCTGCTCTCTAAACAAACACGAAATTGTCTAGGGCGAACGGTAAAACGTTAGCGAGTTTCGCCTTCTTCGACATCGCGGACATTTTCCTCTTGCGTTCGAAGAAACGCACACACTGTGCATCGTTATGCTTGTGGGATCGTCGTTTTGGAATTTCCTCTTTTTATTTTCTTCCATTATAATATAGCAGCTTCCGCTTGGTTAGAATAGCAGGGACCGCCTTAAAAAAATTTCCAACCGAAATTTCACGTGAAAAGAACGTGCGACTCTCTATGATCGTGTGCGAAGGTACGATATACACACATGTCGCGTGACTGATGCATGACTGATTCGCGATAAACGTAAAGAGAATTTAATTGCATTACGCATTAACCTCGTAATGCAATCGCGTTAATACATCCGCACGTGCTATACGCTGAATGACGGGGATGGGGGTGGGGTGGGGAGGGGTGTCTTTTTAAAAAATCTGGATCAAAGCCTCCGGTACTTCACTTATCAAAATTTATCAAAACGTATGTGCGTTGGATCATAGAAAATTACACGGTGTCTTCACGAGTCTCCCCGCGTTAGAAATTTTTCACTTTTTTTCAGGAGACATCAGGTCAGGTACATTTCCTCACGTAGAACGGGCTAATAATGTAAGAAAGAGCAAAACGCTCGGCAGATGTGCTTTGGCGCACCGAGAAGATGATACTTCTTGTATATATCTCGCGCATCTAATATAATAATGTTAACCGCTTTGTCAGTCAAGAGAATGTAACCGTAAATATCTCGGAAACTTCGACGTTACGAACGTATTTTCAGTCGAGATTAACCACGGGACACCAAAAGTATAAGGCTAAACTGCAGCAACTCTGTTTGAAATTCAAGCGTAACTTAAATTTAAATTTTTTTTCCGGCCGATTATCGTCCGCGTATTTGATTATACATTCACTCAAATTCGAAACATCGTTGATGCAACCGAGCCTCGGAGAACGGTCGCCTCGTCACGGTATATAAATCACCACGTATTCTTCCTTTCTATATCAAACGCAAGAAAATCTACGTCGAGGAGTAAGTCCGTCGTAGAGGTTTGGGAGAATTTCTTTTTTTTTCTCTCTTTTGCAGAATATTCATTCCTCTTCCATCTCTCTCCTTCCTTCTCTCTCCCCTTGAAGAATTGCTTCCGACGATTCTCCGTCATATTCATGGCACCAAAGTACGACAACACACGCGGAAGACTCTGTCAGGCGAGTAAGTACTTGCAAATACAGTTAACCGGGGAAGATTTAAGATTTGCGTAAGAAACATAAAACTATGTAACAGGCACCTGTATAGAAGAACCAGTTCCTCCGAATTTCTCGTCAGACTTGCCTCGAAGTCTTACTTGGAAAATTGCGTGAAAGCACTTGTCTTGCAAACAGATACCGCAATACTGGCCTCCGATCGCCGTCCTCGCACCCCGTCGAAACACGCGTATGGAAAACGCTCGTCTTAAAGCGCGCGGCGTGATTAAGACCGCGCTTAAGTTACTGAACCCAAGACGCAGGCACCCACTGAGGTTCCCTCTCGAGTGAATTGATCTCCGTGAGAAGCTGGTTATACGCCCGATCCGTGTCGTTGTTAAGGATAAGCATGTCGAACAGATGGCCATACTTGTCCTCCATCTCACGGGCCTTCTCGATTATATCCTTCAGCTCCTCCTCCTTGAAGCTCTCGTTGTTTTTGATCCTCTTCTGCCTCAGCTTCTCGAGGCTCGGTGGCGCGATAAACACAACATACGGCTTCAGATCCGAATTTCGCAGGATCTTAAGACTCTGGGGATGCAGATTTAAGACACAGATTTTCCCGGAATTAACCACTGTCCTGATGGCCTCCACGGACGTGCCGTAGTACGCTTTCTCGTACTCGCCGTGCTCGACGAACTTCCGACAGAGAATATCGGACTCGAACTGAGCGCGGGAGATGAAGTGGTAGTCCTGTCCATCGACCTCGGAGTCCTTCTTCGGACGACTTGTGTCTGGAAAATCGAAGAGCCACGGATGCGTTGGTTTAGGTAGGTGTTATTTCTTCGTATTGAAAATTATATGTAAAATGGTAAATATACGCGTTAGAGATTAACGAAAAATGACGCTTACGGGGAATCGCTGCGGCAAAACGTTCGCTGTCTTGCATCAATCTCTGCCTGAGTTCGTGTCGTCCGATGTTGGGTGGTCCGATGAGTACAATTGGCCTCTTGTGATTTGCACGAGGATAGTATAAGGCGACCTCCTCGTACGTCAGCACTTCCTCGCTGTCGTAATCTGCGAGGGAAAAAAAACCGTTGCGTCTAAGAATAGTCTTTAACAATATATATGTAATTGGCGTTACGTCAGAGGCTTCTTAAGGCTTTACATACCGTCTATGGCAGTTGTCGCGTAAAGTGGATACCCATCGTCATTGAAGCTCGAGCCGAACTTGTTACGTTTCTTCTTCTTTGGATTTTTTCTCGCGCACAATAGCGTGCTGGACTTTTTCGAGCCTCGTACCGTCGACTTGTCGCCGGCTATCGTCTGCTTCATGGACTCTCGCCTGCGCAGATAAAACGGAAACGTATATGCACTCGATGCCACCGTATGATCGGGGAATGACGGGATGGTCAGGGTATATTGGCGCTCGTATTCCTCGATTATAGTATATAGTTAACTCACTGATGTTGAAACGCTCTGCTGGGTATCAGGCCAGCCAGTGTCTGGTCCTCTTCGCCCTCTCGATATGCTTGCCACCAGTTAGGATCCTCTTGGGAAATTACGTGGAGCACATCGCCCTTTTGAAAGCTCACGCCCAACTCTCTGCACGGTATGTACGGGTCTTCCTCGGGATCGTAATCGAAATGCGCTCGTATGTGTATCTAGATGCAAAACGGTAAAAGCTCTATGGTTACAAATGTCATATATGCTATACCTGGCCGTGTTATTATCCATGCAATAAAGCCGGAACAGCTGTTTCCTATTAGCGTCGATCTATAGATAATTCGCGTACGTGTGCAACTCGCGAGTATCAATGTCGCGCGTCGTTAAGGTAAAAGAAGAACAAATGTCATACGTTTACCCGTATATGTGCATGACATTCGCTTTTGTATGTACGCGTTCACGTGCGTTAGTTCAATCAATGCAGGCGCACCGAACAAACTTTAATTAACCGGGCGGCAAAAAGAGTGGCTTAAATGACATCGATTTTCCCGAACTATTATACGAATATCGAAATCATAAAAAGATATTCGAATATGTGAAACGACCAATGTCATCTTGGAAATTGAAGGACAAATGTTGCTCCCCATCTGACATTTGCCCTTTCACCTCCAACGCCACCGCCGCAGTATTGGTTGTTCCAGTTTCAAGATCCACGGACACGATAGTCCACATTTCTAATACTGGAGGATGTGCTAAATATATCAGGATACGTGCTGTATATATGCCGGTACCTGTGTCGTGTCTTCTCTCCTTAAATTATTTCGGTGGCTCGTCGGAGCCGGAAGTACCAAGAACGTGAGGCTACCCTGCATGCCAGCGAGAATATCGCAGACCTCGTTGACGGTCTTGCCACGCATCTCCACTCCGTTCACCTCGAGCACCTCGTCGCCCTCGTGCAGGAGTCCCGACTTGTCCGCCGCACCACCGCGAACGACACGTCCTTGTACGCGATTAGACAGAATTAATTTTTAGCGTTACGCTTCGCGAAATTGAACGAGTCAAAAGTCACGCGATAAATATATGGAATAAACCCGTGTATTTTTAGCTGCAGAGACGGGGAAATTAAATGACGGATATTTCACGTGAAATGCATGATTACCTATGATCACCGCATCCCCTTCGTTTCGGACGGTGGCACCGAGAGGTTCGTTAGTTTTCTCAATTCGGATGATTTTGATGTTGTCGACCACATGGGAATCTTTCCAACTGGACGTCGGGCTGGGCGGGCCGCTGGGTGGCGACGACGACGGGCTCTGCTTCCTTTGTAAGCCCTCCACGTATGAGACGATGGAGTCGTGCGCCAGAAGCAGAGCTTCCATGTCGTAACTTGTTAGAATACTCGTTAACTCTTCCACGGCAGCTATTGTTTCTGCTCCGCCGACACCTGTTGCGGTCGACGACGATTGCCATTTTTCAAGGATATCCACGCACTGGAACATCGCGCCAGAGTGTTAAAATTGTGATACGCATTAGAGCAAACAAATAATAGCATCATATTTAATACCCACGAACATTCCTCACGAGATATTTTGAACGAATAATTAAAAATATGTGACACGGTTTTCGAGCTATATCGTTCTGTGCTCGTTGAAATTCATTCGCGTGACGAGATATTTGTGATTTAATTAAACATTGGATAAAAATGACAAAAAAATCAGCACCGTTGCTAAAATATTTGCGGAAAAAATTGATAAGCTTTCCCATTATTCTAATTAAATTACACAATGTCATATACAATCTAGCTTCACGACTGAGAGAAATCCTTTTAATTAACAAACAAAAATTTATTAAATGACTTTAAATAACACACGTGATATTATAAATCCTCTCTTTTTTTTTTATTACGTTATAAAATATGAACTTTACGTACATCTCGCGCCAAACTCGATGCGTCGTCGGCGTGATGCTTGAAAATCTTGCTCGCCCTTAGCCGACTTTTTAAAGTGTGACGAGTCGCCAGGGCGGACGCAAATCGATTCTGCACCAAGAGTGTCCGGACCGCCTCGAGCTCGGCTTCAACACCTGGACCCGAAATACCGAGAGCACCTGAAATATTCCGCAGTTGGAGCTGCAGCCTCTCCAGCGTAGCAACGACCTCGCCGTACGCTGAAATATGAAAGGTATACTTGTTAGAAACTTCCTTGCGGAATCCCGTGCCGCAGCACCCGCTGTTTATTTACGCTACGTAGCAAGCAGCCTGTGCTAAGGGGAGGGCGAGGAACTATATTTAGTAGCATCCAATTTTCAGCAACTTTCAGAATTCTTTAAATACCGCTCTCGCGTTTGTAAGTTCGTGAAATTAAACACAAGTCATTTAACGTAATAGCCTCGACCCAGCAGATACGAAATTCCCTTAAAACAAGGGAACGAAACATAAAATTGAAAAAGTTTAAATGTCAATGTAAAAGTAAAGTAAAAATCGCGTCATATATTAAATATTTTTAATCGAATTTATTATTACTTTTTTCTTTTTTTTTTAATTCTTTATTTAGAGAGATTTGCAAAACTGTATGTGGAAAAGAAAAATTGCTTACTGAGAGGCCTGGGGGGCTCTTCCACTTCTTGGACTGCATTAGGAGTGGCATGCGTGACTCGACTGACGCCGGTGGTCACCTCGTCCTGTGCGTAAGCAAGATTTTCTTGACCGCTGAGGCTCGTCGCGTGGCTCTCCAAAGCTTGGAGCTTTTTAGAGCCACGGAGAGAACGGCTGAGCATTTCCTGCCTCTCCTCCTCATCCTTTCGCTTTCGTAACTGCTCCTGTAAGTGCGACATAACCGGTAAGCTATACATTTTTCTTTACAAGTTATAAAAATGTTCATGGAGAAATTCAAATCTCGCGGCAGAAAGGAGCTCTTCGCGTGTAGAGTTCCCTGGAGACCGTTTAAGGTATTCCATCCGCGACAGTTATTTAAATATATAACACGTTTTCACAAAATATTTTACATATTCTTCAGAAGATTAAATATAGCTTTACTTAAATGTATTTTAGATGGAATCGTGAACGCAAATAATATGATTCTTTAAAAAATACAAAAAGACCTTCAGAGAAGTTTTTTTGCCGGACTAAATTTATCGCGTTTTTTTTTTGGCGATTTATGCAATATTTATTTAGTCTATATACATCATAAGAAATAGCATTTAGAAATTTCGAAAACATAATAATACTGTATTTCAATCCAAAACTGGTTATATTGTCTTAAAGAAGTCTTACCTTGTTGAGAATTATTACAACAATTATAATGCTGATTATGCAAGAGACTGTGAAATAATTGCTGTACATGCAACTGTATGTAAAGGTGTGTCGCAAATACATACGGTTCGCTGCGAAATTTATAGGCCACTCAATGCGATTGCCACTCGCGCAAAATAAGTTCTTGAATGATATCAAACTCAAGGACCAATTAAACCTCTTTGCGAATGTATACCTGTTCAATTATTTCGAGGTAGCTTATATTCAGGAACATGGAGTTTTTAGCATCCAGTGTTAACTAAATCTGGCAATACACATCAATGTACAGTTGTGGACAGATTGGTTGCGACACTTTTTTTTTATAGGTTTCAAAACGCACTAATATATATTTTGCAAATGCGATTGGTGTTATACTGTCTCTAGACTAAAGATAGTGCATCGTGGTTCGCATTTGCAAAATCATTAGTTACCTATAAAATACATATTATGTACATTAAATATATATTAGAAACCTATAAAAAAAAAGTCCACGACTGAACATATAGATTCTATAATAGGTATCTAGATACCTATATTCAAAAGTATTTGAAACAAAATCTGTTTGGTGAGAAAATTTCTGACTTCACATAAATCTCGTGACTCAATAATTTTATGTATGAAACTGAGTGTATATTGTTTTTTAAGATTTATATAACAAATATATTAATTATTAATGAGATAAAATAAAACAGAATCTTACGCTGTAATTAATTCAAAGCAACCTTTTTATTACAGTAAAATATTCATTGACCAGGAGATTTTTTAAATTACAAGAAAAAACGATTTTCAAGTCTTCAAGAATTGGTTGCTGAATAAAAGTTAAAAATTCTATATTTTTTTAGCACAAATTTATTTTTGATATATGCGCGACGCTACATTTAGCAGAGTCTGATTTATAAATGTTTATCTCCTTAATGAATCAATAACATCTACTTGCGATCAAGTTACACGGAATTTGTCAGGCTATCGGCCGTGTTATTCCATGATTCGTGATCTACGCCCACCGTGTGCCAGCTGATAAAGCCGTCGTTAGTCAGCCGTTGCGTTTTAGCCGTCGTGAAATTGCGATGCGTATGGCAATCGCGCGATAAAGAATGTTTATCTGCAATGCCGCGGCAGACGGCGGCAAAATATACGACTCTTAATTTTCATTTATATAACGAGTATCACGTCTTACCGCGCGATGCTACGTACAGAGGATAGAAATATCTCAGTGAAGCCCTGTTTACCGCGATAGTGGACGTAAGGTTTCCTGTGGAACCCGAGCTTACCCTTCTACACGCTTAGACAACACCAACGGCTAACATGGAGCATGTTAGAAGTGTCACGTGTATGTGTGTGTCGACGTAAAAAAAAAAAAAAAAAAAAAAAATGATTATGACAATAAAACGCATCCCGGGGAAAACCAGTGTTTTCAGCCGCTTATATAAGCCTGGACGATTTCCGAGCAACGCGGCATACCTACAATCTGTTCCCAACACGTGATTTTATCTTGATAACAATTAATTTATAAAACGTCGTAAAATAATAAAAGAAAACTGCTTTATATGACGGATATTCGCGATTGTCAAGAATTCTTAAAATGGCAGCGTATACAATAATCGGAGTATCAACATGTAAATCGAAAAGAAATGTAAAAGAGATCGGATATATTCGGTCGATACGTCGCAACTAATGAGTTTCATAAAAGCAGGAAAGTAAAGAAAGATGTGTTGAATTTGGGACACCTACCGCGGCGTATCTCGAGATATTAGAGCAGCGAGCCGAATTGAAAGTCTGGAAATGGATTCCCCAGCTCGGCTTGAGGCAGATCAAGGAACCGAGGTCAGGAAAGCGGGGGACCCGTCAAAAAGAAAAAAAAAAGATGGAAGAGCAGAGAGCTGAATGCAGCAGGCCCCTGCGAGAGAGTCACCCTACGTCTACACCTATCGAAAACTTCGTAACGCTACACTTCGGGCATGTAATCTTAGACTATTGCGGGAGTTCTTTACATTCCAGACCGCACTTGACTTAAGGCAGGTAAGAGGCCGTGGTGTGAGGATTCCATAAGATAAACACACTCGCGCGCGGCGCGGCGCGGCGCGGCGCGGCGCGGCGCGGCCCCGGCGACGCCAGTCACGTAAGGGGTTCTGGCATTTCTCACACTTACAGATACCGAGATTGTATGAATTTCAAGCGCGCGCGCCGCACTCGATCCACGAGCATATCCAGATACTCCATCCACAATTTTCCATCCGACGGAGGGGATTCCTCTCTCGATTTTTAACGGCTCGATAAAACGAGGTTCAACAGGAGCGAAAAATTATTCGAGCGGGACGTCGAAATGTGGGATAGCTTCACCGCCGCGTACTTTAATTTCAAAAAGGAGACCCTTCTATCCTCTACATCTTTCGTCGAATTGCATCTTTTATTAATGGACAAACCGGCGTTTCACAAAGTGGCGCGTGTGCGCGTTTCATAAACGCGCATTGAGAGTTAAACGGAATCAAAAATTTTCCACTCGTTGATCGACATTTGTTTAATAATTTTCGAGCGCTCGTTAACGCGCGTTTCCCCCTCCCCCTCGTTTAAATGTGCTTGATAATTAATTTCCGCCCGTGCAAGGTCGCGCGAATCATTTGTCAATCGAACCTGCGGATACCTCTGGGAATTCGGAAACTGCGTGCGCGGCGCGGCCACGTCGCGCGACGAATGGCACTTCGATAATATAACCATTGTCATCGGCTGGCAATTTCCTGCGCAACGTGCAGGTCACGTGAGCAGGCGAATTAATGTTGTACGTCCTCTTAAATAACGATCTGTCATTTACCGTGCCTTCGCGTCGTTACGCAATCGCTTTACTCACGCGGTTGCGCGCGCGCGCGCCTGTCCCGCGGTCGAAAGCTCTCCCCGAGTAAAACGTCCCTGCTTTCCCCGAAACGCGCCCCATTAACAACTTAATCCGAATCACAAAGGGCAAAATCGTAAATTCCGACGAGGGCAAGAAGCGCGGTTTTATCGTTCCGACGAGACACACGGCGGAAGCCTCGTGCCAGTTTACGAGCCAGACGCGGCGATATTGCGGCGGTCAACCCTTCTTCAGTATGCAAATATCGTGTCTCGCGCAAAGCTTCCTTTTTACGAGAATGTTTATTACATCGAGGCACAAAACTGACCGCGTTCTCGTGGCAATCACCACGGCTGGGCGCGTGATTTGTGTACGGCAAAATCGATTAGGTACATCGAATTTGTTCCTCCTGGCGCTGATGAGTCATGGCTTCAATATTAATAATAACAAACAAGCGCCTCGTGGCGCTTAGGCCAGGCAATTTGCGTATTGTGAATCGAATCTTGGTCTTTCAACCGAACGTGACTTCGTGTTTAACAATGACAACCTCGAATGTGTGTCAGGTATACATCTAGCTAGTTGTTTCCTCTTTTTTTTTTTCCTTACGATTACTTACATTCCGTCACGTCCTCCGAAATTCAACGCGGGGATCGGTGGATGTCCGCGCTTCTGTGAATGCTTATCGTGCGTGCTTACGTGACTCAACACACACAACGCGGGAGTGCGAGAGAGAGAGAGAGAGAGAGAGAGAGAGGGAAAGACAGAGTGCCGATACGTCATCGTTCTCTTACCTGATATTTCCTGATAGAGTGAAGCTGCTGCTGCGTCGGCTCGGCATTGGCGTTATCGCTCGTCTCGACATTATTGTTCTGCGTGGAGAGGCGCAGATTATCTTTCGGCGGTCTGGCAGGTGCCCTCTTCTGGTCGCGCGGCGGGATGGCAGGCTTGACCCCGTTGAGACCGGCCTAAAAATCCATTCCGAAAACAACTCGTATTAATGGTCCCCAACGTGCGTGACGCCGCGCAAACTACTTTACCAAATTTTCCCAAAATTTTCTCTTTTCACTTCGCATTCCTCTCTCTTTCAACGTTACTTCCAGACAAACTATTCGTATAATACTTCAGTCGAAGGTGCTTCGTAGAGCCGCGGTTTTGCACGCGGAAGGACGAGAGGGAAGACAAAAAGAGGAAGTTGACGCGCGACAGATAAGCGAAAGAAAGAAAAGAATGGGGAAAGATAGAGCGAGATGCATTAAAAGAAAGCATATCAAAAGCAAGACTATAAAACAGAAGTAAAAATGCCAACGCTTGAATGACTCGGTGATTCATCGATAATCGTATCTCGAAGATGATAACGCATTTCTATTTATTTTTAGTAGCTTGTGTATTTTGTAGTTGACTTTATATCAATTTTTTTTTTTTAATTAGAGACGACAAGAATGCTACCTAGAATCGCGGACTATTCACTTCCTTCTCGCTCGGTATTTTAAAATATGTTAATTGAGAAATATGTAATTTACGATTACGACCATGTTCCCGAATGTCATTAAATCGACGGGCATTTTACTTCGCAAGTTTTATTGCGTAGCCACTTTACCATGCTGTTGACGATCTCACGTTAGATATCCCACATTCCTCTACGCATGCTCCTCATTTTGCGTCTCTAATTGAACGGCGGTCTTTGCACATTTTATCTTTGCAATAATAGCGCGTAATAGGTCTCCGAGAGAAAAAGAACATTACACAAATTAAAGATATTACATAAATTTGTGTCTTAAAGGATATTGTACAAATATTTGAGTCTTTATCCAACCATCTAATGAAATCTAATTTAATCAAATAAGAGATAACGCGACTCGATGTAGAAGCGGTCGATCGATTCGTAGTCGACAGGTCCCAAGTCTAATCCAGAGTGCCTCGGCTTATAAAAGAGAGTTTGATTAATACTGCGCTTCCCGGATAGCAGCGGGTCAGGAAGTATTGAAAAATCGCGAGCGCGACTGTAACAGTTTCCACGATCGCAACACCGCCGTGCAGAAGGCAGGGAGAAATTACCGGCTCGACAGTCTCTCTCCGAGAGTATCTCTTTCATAGACAGCACACGATCCTCAGCATCGAGGAATACGACGAGAATTTGATGATGAATTTAATCAAGTAATTCAAGAGGCAATCAACCGCGAAGTTACTTTGCAAGGCATGCAGCAAATTTCCCAAAGTGCAAGGACGCCGTTCGAATTATTCGACGGGACGAAAGTTTCTAAACTCGTGGCGAAGTCCATTGTGGTTTACCTGCTGTTCGAGAGCGTCGACGTGCGACTTGAGCGAACGGTTCCTCGCAGGGTGCATCGGTGGTTTTGGTAAGCTCTGCTTCGCAAGTTCGTCGGAAAGTCCGTCATGTAAAATTATCGGGTTGTCAAATCTGTCCCACGCGACGGGCGTGGGTCGTGAAGACGTGATTTTCGTCGGTATCGAAACAAAGTCAGAGAGCGAAAGGGATCTCCTTGCGGCCGCCACGTGATTCGCCGAGTGCCGGTCGGCCGTTAAATTTGGAAGGTCGGACATGCTTCTCCAACTAACGTGAAATTTCACGCCATTGTCGGGCAGCGCAGACGGGACGTCCAACAATTTGGAACATTCGTACTCGAAAGAGAGCCTTGAATTCGTCTGATTTTGCGCACTCGGCGAATCGTCGGGATGGTGAGCGCCGTCACGTCGCTTCTTTTCTCGCGATTGACAATTATTAGAATGACTCGTGTCGTCGAATAAACCACGCACAATGCGCTGCTCCGAGGCGGAGAGCTCGTGCAGGGAATTCCGAGAATTCTGATTCGTCTCTTGGATGAAGGACGATTGGGCGTGAATGTCGTTCGGGACTTTGACCGAGACGTCTTCCTCGGGCAACGAGCCGATCTCGCTCGGACGATCGGAGAAGATAATCTCCTCGGTTTCCTTCTCGAAACCGAAGAGTTGTTCTTGAGAAGAGCTCACGACTTTGTCTTTGAAAGGGGGGAGGACGTTCAAGCGTATAGAACCGCCAGTCGCGTGTGCGCGCGCTTTTAGGAAAAGGGAAGAGGTCACTTTATTATTAGCAGTTTCCTCGAGAAAGGGATTTTGCCAATTTTTAAGGAGCTCCTCTTTAGGAGGAGCGGAGGATGACTGATGTCCTCCGCTCTCCGGAAATTTTCGATCTAAGAAAACGTTCTCGAAACAGGGATTCTCGATGCCTTGATTGTGCAAGAGCTTGCCGTCTTGTTCGTTCAACGATCTTCGCATTCGCGTAAACTTGTTGGAATTGCCAGGGTTCATGATGAACGATCGTAAAACAGGATCGCTAGGGTGAGGCTGCGTCAGTGCGTTAAGGCGTTGCGTGCTGTAAGCGCCAAGCGAAGCGCCATGCTCGTGGTGCAGGATAGATTGTAAGCTGTCGCATATCAAGCTCTTGACTCTGGACCTTACCTTCTTCAAGCTGTGCTTATGGTCTACCGAGCGCGCGACCACGGTCTCTTTAGCGCTATCATCGGCACTAGACAGCGTTGTGAAGCTATTATCGTTCGGGGAGAGGCGAGGGGAGGCTACGAGCGTGGTGGTCGTCGTAGTCGTCATGGTCACCGTCGTAGTCGCAGCGCACGAACTCCCCTCGTTAGCGACACCCGCGCGATCGCGCTTCGGTTCGAGGGTGTTGTGCTTGCTGTTGCCCGGGGTCTTATTCGGCGGCGGGTATATCGGGTGGCACTTGGTGACCGGCACGAAATCCGGTGGGCAATCGACGGCCACCTCGCGGTAGGGCTTTCTACCCACCACGAGGAAGCTGCGGTCCGCGTTAAGCTCGAGATCGCCAGAGGCCTCGCTCCTCAGTGTGGAATAGCCGCTGGAGATCTGCTGGTGCCGCTTCTTCTTTGGCCGTTGCCGGGACGAGGAGGACGAGGAGGAGAGGTTGCTCAATTCGATGCCGAGGAGATCGTCGGTCGAGCCGGCCCGAATCAATTCCTCGATATCGAGGCTGCGGGTTTTCGCCTTCAATTTAGCTCGCTCGTCGTTCGGACGACGGGCTTTCGTCGGGCTCTTGCCGGACTTGCTCGCTGGCTCGGTCTGGGGAGGTTCCATCTGCTGGTCCTTGACGCGAACGGGCGAGACTTTGTCTTGATCCTGCGGAGCCCTTGGGATCGGAGATTGTTCGTCTATCAGTCTGGTCAAGTCCGACATCTCGTCGGATCGCAGCAGCCCCTGAAGGTCCTGCAAGTCCGTCAGTCCGTAAGCCGGATTGTCGAAGGAAGTCGTGTCCCGGGTACGGCCGAAGAGCGGGGCTACCTTGATGTCGGGCACCACCGACCTACACGGAGAGCCGAGGTCTATCCTTCGGACGTCGTAAGTCGGGGAGTCTTTGTGGCTCTTGCTATGCCTGAGCATCAGACTGGTATCGAGGGGCGCGGTGCTGTCCGATCTACCCGACGAGCTCCTCGGGCTCGCGGAATCGTCGCTGCATGTCTTCAGCATGGTTGGGTAATCCTCCTTGGCGAAAGGATAGTCGTCCTCGATATCGACGCTGGACTCCTTCTGTCCGCCCGCGTCCTCGTCAACGTTCGCGTACACCTCGAAAGCTTTGAAGGTGCTCTTCAAGTCCGGCGAGCCGGCCGGGCTGTCGCGATACTTGTCGAGCCCCAGGTTCTTCCTGGTGACTTTCACTTTCTCCTCCTCGTCCTCGATATTCAGCTCGATCTTCAGCATCGACGGCCGTTGACGGCCTTTAAAACCGTTGTGAACGTTAATCGTCCTGGCCGTCGCGTCGACGACGTCGTCCGCGCGATCGTTCGATACGAGTCTAGCGCGTCCGTCCGCGATGGTGCGCGTCTTAAGGGTCTCGTTTTTAAGGTTTAGGGAGAGGTCGAGGTCGCTAGCGCTACGGGGACGATGCTGTAGCCCGTTCCTATAATCGGAAGAGCAGTTCTTTACCTTGTTGGGGTAGGCCTTTTGTAGAAGGGTGTCGGGCACATCAACAGGTAGCTCCCGATGATGGCCCAGGGTGCCAGGGGCCCACATCTCATCGGGCCCCAGTCCCTCCTGCGGCTTCTTCGCGTCGCGCGAGCTACTGTTGTTGTTCTCTTGCAACTGCAATTGCTGCTGCTGTTGCTGAGAGTGTATGTCCGTCACGCCACTACCGCTACGCCTTCGGGACCTAAAACAAGAGAGTAAATCCTGTATTAATGTCACTGTTAACGGATCATTATCGTATAATGTTCTTCAATTCCCGAGTGCTTTTCAGATTTCTCAATAATATACATATCTATAATTTGTGTAAAACTGTGAAATTGCAAAAGTATATCTAATAATAGCTAAATAATTAGTAATGTTTAATAAAAAAAACATGTTTAATGTTATATCAAATAAATATATAAATTTTATATATTTTTAAATCATATATTTACATAAGTATTGCTAAAGTGTGTCAGATAATTGAAACTTTCTGACAGGCAGAAACTTAATGTTCGATCTTTAATGAGATAAACGTTCGATAGAATAATAAACAGACGAGAAACTATAACCCTATTTTTATCGGACGAAGGAAACTAAGTGAAGGATAACTAGTTACTGGTATGTTTCTTACACGCAACCTGGGCGAGGTAAATTGCCGGCTGTTACAAACATAAAATAGTACATCGGGATACTGTTATGTATTTGCGGGTAATTAGATATTTTTAAGGCGTAAACAAACTCAATGTTGACGTGAGGTACCTTTGATACAACGTATCATTAAGGGAGGTCATGCCTATGATAAAAAAAAAACGTACACAAGAAACGATAAAGTAACCCCATTATGATAACCATTATGTTATCTTTTTTAAGTTTCTTTACTATAATAAATACGTAATAGTGAAATATCAAGCAAAGTAATACAATAAAGTGTCATAATAATAACACTTTATTCCTTCTCGATAAAATAAATAGATAACAATCAAATTACATGATTATGTCAACATTTTTTTTTCTCAAAAAGCCATTGAGATAAACTAACGAAAAATTATTTAAAAAAATGTGCAATCTATTTTTCGCTGAGAGGAAAGTATGATTTATCTCAGCGATGCCTCTTCTTCCCCTCTCTCTCTCTCTTTCTTTCTCTCTTATTTCTTTCCTTTCTCTGGGAAAATATTCCTTCCTTCCATATTTTTAGATTTCGTAGAACGTGACGGGGCTCACGTGGAAATAAATTCCGCCGCTATATATCACCTGGCTCTCGATAGTGCATGTTACATGATGTCTCAAACGAATGTAGAATCTCCTGGTCGTTCGGTCGTGCGAAAAGTCTCTGGGACATGCACACGGCAACGGACCGGAAAGAAAACTTTCGATACGATAAATCCAAAATATATATGTATTACGGCTTGTCAGTCGCCGTTTTATCATGTTCGGAAGAGAGTTCGCGGTAGTTATTTTTCGTTATAAAGTTGTTCTGACTAAAGTAGCTTAAGAGAGCCGCATAAAAGTCCTCGATAAATCTCGCGATCGCGGACTATTAAATCGCAATTTCTGTCGTATTGATTATATTAACAATAAAAATGTTTATGCAAATTAAAAAAATTCTGCGCTACAATAAACACGTAAATGAATTATTTACGGGATTCGGAAGTTCATATATTTGTGAATGCAAATTCCAATTAATACTACAAAGTAGCTAACGTTACAAGATATGGTTGATATAAATATAATAAAATGCATCTAAATTGTTTACCAAAGCTGTTTGTACCGTATATCAGTTGATTAAAATTTCTTTACTGATTAAAGGCTCGTTTGATGTATCAAATTTAAATATCTAGAAATCAGCAATTTAATTAACTCTCCTTGATGTAGCGACTCGCAATTTTTATTTATGTAAACTAAATAAAATGTCAGTGAGTATTTTTCCCAATAAGTAAATGAATTGAAAATATATGCGCGTGCATACAGACCTAAAAATATATCTGCAATGGGAAAAACAGATATATCTGGTCGCATATCATTTTTTTAAATAAATATTCACACCGTAATTTTGTATATATTGATTTACAACAATATTTGATGTTGAATATTAAAATATTGCTAACAGGGATGACGGTCCATTGGAAGCTCTCTGTCAAATCCAAAATTCATCGAAAAATACAAATTTTTTTATTTATTACTGACTTGATGTATACACTATTATAACGTCCAGTGCAATAATTTCCACTTACGTGCGTGCGTTTCTGTTTTGCATTATAGTGCAAGATATCGGAAATTAGATTTATACGACAAAGACCGTCCGTGTACATAGGACCAAATAGGCCTTTTCGCAGATCTGATTACATTGTCGGGCGTAGAGCATTCAACACAAGAACGCCATTACACTCGTTTGGTCCTTACGCAAATACGCACGGAGGGTTCATAGAGCGGACGATAAAGAAGGAGACAATGGAAATCGCGAACAAAAGCGATAGGAAATACGGTGTACCACGATTCAATATACGCTTGAGTATAAATGAGACGCCCTTGCGTTTTCGGTGGCATCTTATACAACGCGGTTAATGAGATCTTCAGAATTCTCGTATCTCTATGGGTAGAAAATGCGAGCCTATTTCGTAAATAGCTTCACGTTTTTCCACTTGATGCAGTATATAAGAAAAATTGTAAGCATCGCGGGCAATTAATTTGCTAATTTCGAATCATATTTTTCGTTACATAATGATGAAAGATATAAAGTGATTATACAGATTTTACGTCTATATAAAAATTGCACTCTGCCGTCGCGTATTTCTCTAAATAGTCCCTTCACAGCACGCTTGAAAGTTTGCACAGAAACAGATTTTAATCTCGATCACTGAATTTTAAAGAAGCTATCTCTTCTCTTCCGCCCTTCTCGTTTCATAACGCAATTACAGCGGGGAATTAAATAAGGCGGAGAGCGAGACCTAATTTCTGCGACGCGACCGAGCGGATTTCGCCCAGGAAATGCCACATTTTTTCACCCCCTCCACGTCCTCGAAGAAACGCCGTGGATCGCTACTTTCCAATAGTTAGCCGATTGTTAATGCGCGAGCGTGGGTTCGCGCCGCGTGCATCTGTTCCACGTGGAGGCCGTAAACGGAAAACGTGAGCAGGTCAGCGTGATCTCGCCATCTGCGCTAGACTGCATCTAAGCCGATCGGAAACCTGTCCGGGGCTTTCAGAAGAGGGATCGCCTCTCCTTAAAGGGCAGGCCCGGTATGAGAATGCGTTTCCAAGAAAACGGACACTGCGAGGTCAGGCCAATTTTCGAACCTTTCGAGGCTACGAAGAAAACTTTCCGAAAGTTGTCTGAGTAGTGTCCTTTAATTCGGGCTGAGGGCATTCCTGCGCTCCCAGGAAGGATCGATAATCCCAGACGGGAAAGTGACATTTCTTTTTCCTTTGCTCGCGATAACAACAATCGGCACAAGGACGTGACAATGGATCGCCGTCGGCGCGATTTTCGCACGCGAGAAAACGCGTCCCGTGCTACGCACAAGGCGAATATCAAGGACGAGAACGATCAAAAGCGATGAAAATGTTGTACTGCATTTATAGCAATTTGAGATGATCGGCCATAAGGTAAATCGATGATAACGATAATAATCTAACTTGGCAGCGCGGCCTTTCATCCGTGAGTTAACTAAAAGCTAAATTGACTCGCAAAAGCTATATTGCCGCATTATACCGATAATATCTATATGATGCAATCGCGAAAATAATAATATAGCCTGTAATTAAATCTTTATAAAATGTGACGTACTTTTTCGACGTTCAGCCGAGCTTCCGCGAAACGCGAGAGTTCCCTCTCTCCACCGAGAATATTTAATTAAAAAGTTCTTTTTCTCCAAGTTTCACTGAATTCGCGAATCTATATTTAACTATTTACGGTGTTCCATATGAAGAAGATGTTCTTCACGGCAGATCTTTCGGTCGCGAAAGAACTTTTCTCTTCGCACTTCATCCGTCCATGTAAAATAATGTAGAAATCTAAACCGGGGAACACGCCGCTTCTCACGAAGCAAGTCTCGTCGCATTTGCGACGGGTGCCGCTAATTTACAGTAATCGCGACCGAAAAATTCGCGGCGCGCAAGATGTATACTGCCACGAGTGAAAGTATCGCGTGTCCTGACGAAACGAAAGACTCGCGAGGGAGGAATGCAAGTCTAATGACGAAGCCGCGGCGGCGTCCCTATACAAACTCGTGACTCCTGCGCGAAAGGTCACTCTTGCTTTCTCAATTAATTTCTCCATTCATGTCTGCATTTTTATCGCGCCATCGTTCTCTCACCGATCCGCGCGCGCGGCCGCTCGACTTTTCAGCGTCGCGTCGCGTCGCCGTCGCGTCGCATCGTCGGCAACGTCATTAACGTTACGCGGCGAGATCATTCAAGTTCGCGCGCGAATGCACGATCGAATGATCGTTACCGAGTCGCAAGTAATAATGAGGCGCGCGAGGGAGAATAGCGTCATCGATTATATGCATATGGGGATTCGGCAGCATTTTGCTCACGCGCGTACGCAATGAAAGGCAATCGATAATAGCAAGGAATTCGTCACTCTTTCCGAGTTGCCTCGACGATGCGGAAAGCGCGGGACGGAGAAGCCGATAATTAAACGTCGCGACCCTTAAGGTCGCGAAAAGCCAGAAAATATTGATTTCCACGCCCAATAGAGATCCAATTTATTTTTGTAGCAACGCTTATCGATAATTACGGCCGCTCGTCGAGCGGTGGCGGCGGCGGCGGCGACGGCGGTGCGGAAATCAAGTTGCAGCTAAATTACGGGCGCGCGTAACTATCCGTGTTTAACGAAAAGAGATCGGGGCGTGCTCAAGGCCCGAACAATTATTCGCGTAATCGCGTGCGAAATCCGCGGCCGATTATGTAATGCGAGTTACACTCCGGGATGAATACGTTACGACTCCTCGCGTGACTTAAATTCCTACGAGGTATTTTGCATTTTCACACAAAAGTTTTGCTACGAGTTACGAGACGACGGAAGAGTTTTGACGCAGGAAAAACATCACGTCCCTCTTGCCTCAACGAAGGCACCATCGAGATATGCGTTCGTATAAATAAGAAAAGAAGAAAAGGAATAATGCTTTTCGTTCGCTCTATAAGCTCTACGCTTGCGCGCGGTGATATTTGCGGAAAAAAGTGCAAATGTAAATGGGAGAAAATGTAAATGGAAAAAAGGTGTAAATCTCTTTGTTGTATAAATTTCTGTGTGGAAAGAATAAAGTTCGCTTCACGGATGCACTATTCGATTACGGCTCGCGGTTAACAGTCAGATTAAAACTAGTAAAGCTTCAATAAGCTACCGCGTGCGAAGTAAATTAAACTGGATTTTTATTCGGACTTATGTGCGCAGTTGAATCCGATATTTATACTTTTTATTATTTATTATTTTATTATTGTACCGTTGTACCGAAGGATTCCGATATTTAGCGGAAAAATTCTGTTCTTCATTATCGGGAATTCAATCGAAATACAAACAGCTAGTGTCTTCTATTTACACGCGCTTCTCTTCAGATTGCATAGATATGTCTTATGTTATAACGAGAAAAAACGTAAACAGTGAAGATACCCGCTGCGTTACTTTGTGCCGCATATACTCATTGTAATGTACAATTTTCAGTGTATCCGTCCCTGGCTTAACGATACCTGTGGAGGCGGGCAGGTAAGCAGGGCTGCAGTCAGGAACGGAAACACGTGATCTCCCCTTGTTTCGAATTCCACGTGAGAATTCGCGTCCGATGTTCCCAGAGCCGAGCGTGGATATATTCCCTAGCGTGATTCCATAAAACTCGCCGCGGATATATTCCATTTCGCACACGTCCACACACATTATACGCGCGTTCATCCCTTTAAAGTTTATTGAGAGGCGCTGCATTTTATGCGCGCTCGAAATTTCATTTCTTGAGCATACACCTTACGTGCCTCTCGTACTTATATTTATTTTCTCCGAACAAAGGAACTGAGTGTGTGAAGATAAGAGGAAACGAGATTGAGTTATACACGTGACGCGATGAGATCTTAAGCATTGGAATCTGATGCTCCGTCATGTCTGTTTCTAAGAAAAAAATTTAAGATATACTGATTAATCATCGGTTGCAGAACGATTACATTGTTTGCGAATATACACGGAGTGTATAAGCTGTCATAAATACGGATTTTAAAATGGCAATTTAGAGATGTTCATTTTTCAAGTTATATTTTCGGGATTGCTTAAAATTTTAAAACGCATAATAATTTTAAGCAACCCCGAAAATAAAATGCAGGACCTCCAAAGCGCGCGCTTAAACGCGACTTTGTATCTGTGAGTAAATTATTGTCACCCGATAGACAATCATATACGCGGGTATTTACGATTCCCCAACTGTGGTAATAACGCACAATTATTACCAAGACCCTCCGAATGTAAGCAATAACGTGGCACTTGATAACAAGCAGGCCGTTTGTTAAATTATCAAGCAGCTATATCTCACGGGGGCTTAACACGTTACATCTACATCGCGTTAGAGTTCCTTCCCTATGGAATACCTATGCATGAAACCCGGAGCCTTTCGCCTCTCTCTCTTTAGCTCTCTACCTCCCTCGTCATCCTCCCCTTCAAACAGGCATCTTTAATTAAGAGCTGCAAAATGCAAGTTTACATTTCGCTCCGCAGCGCTACGCAGCGTAATTCACTTGTCCCGACGAAAATGTTTAAGTCATCTTGAAATTAAGCACGCAAGTGTGACGGCAGCTCGCCCATTAACGCGCACTTTTACGCATATTTCTTCGCAGATAATTGAATAATGCTAGCGCGCTGTATAATTTCATACGAGTGAATATCCTGCAGCAGGTTGCAGCGCGTAAGAATAGCGATTGCGATATCGAGCGGAAGTGATCCCCGTGAAATTGTTACGCAGTCGAAAAACATGTGTGCCGCGCGCGCGTGTCGCTTACGCACGGCCGCTTATGTGCGCGAGTTCGCGCGACAAAATGCATCTCGTCGCCATATCGCTGCGTATTATTGCCGCAAATAATACGACTTGTTGTGCGCTAATTTTAACGCTATAACTGGTGCATCGGTATATGCACCGGAGTTACACGGTTCCGGTTACATGTGTGCGTGAAAACGCTGCAGCTCTCCCCGGGTTATGCACGAACTGGCACGGAATAATGGGACGACAACTCGCGGAGAAGATTTATGATGAATCTGGCGATAGTTTGGCAGTGCTCGAACCGGAAAGTATTGACGAGGTTTTGTCGGAATTTATTACCCTGCCGATATTTCGTGCATCCGGAAGTGCATCCGAGCGTATCGGAATTGTGTCATCGTATGCCTAAATTCGTCAGGTGCACCGAAACGTGTGCAACCACATGTTAGAAAATGTGTAAGGTGCTCTACGTACAAGTGTAGACACACTATAGAGTAATGGAAATTCAAGAGTACGACTCACGAACTGAATAGTTTGAATTTTCTCTCATTAAAATCGTTTTTCCAACCCGCATTCATTCAGGCACGTACGTACTGTATTTTAAAGCAAAGATAAATAATTCCATTAGTTCCGGTGGGAACGATAATATGGAAAAACTGACATTATTTGCAAATTAGAAAGATTTATTATTACAATATCCCAAAGTCATTCCTTGCCATTCGAAATATTTTCCATTTCCAACTTCCATTTTTCTGTCACGTATCTCCGTATCGATATACAATCAGGTGCGCACAATAGCCGTAAAAGGAAGCGCACAGACATTTTTCAAATCATTTTTTCTAAATATAAAAACGTACGGAAATCAAAAAGTATTTATTTTTTTGTTTTAAAAATTCTACGGTGAAAGTAACGAGAGTTGGAGTGGGATAGAAGGCCTCAGGCAGTAAAATTCCTTTTCTAATCGTCATCCCCGTGCCATGAACGTGACTTCGGTTTTTTATCAGTTTTTCGTGACACAATGTGACAGCAAGCAAGGAAAGAAAGAAAGAGAGAGAGAGAAACGACAGAAGGATATTCTTTACGATTCCTTTTTATTTCGACTGCGGCAAGTACAGCGAATTCTCGAATGAAAAGCCCCAGGTATAAAATGCTCCTTTCCGTTCGTATGCCGTATATATCTCGCCCATCGTTTCGATCCCCATCAAATCCCACCGCGGCGGGCATTCTCGATCGCGCGCGGAATGCGCGACGTGAATTATCGCGGGGAAACGGGCGCGCGAGGACCGCGGCGCGCGTTCGCGTCGCGTCCCGCGTTCCCGGGAATGGAACCTACCAGTGTAGCGTTTTGAGGATTCTCATGGCGTGGACCTCTCAACGGCTCGTCCTTCGCTCAAGCCTCATGGACGCTCGCGCGACTCGCGACGAAGCTGCATACGGGCGAAGAATCTCAATGCGCGCGCTCCTCGGCGGCGCCAAGAGACCTTCCCGGTTTTCCCGGATTCTTCGACCGTCGCCCCCCTCGATCTTTCCTTACGATTCTCCGTAACTATAAACTCTCCTCATTCCCTCCCTGCGTTATTCTGCAGTTAATCGTGATCTTCAACTTAGAGATTCTCTTTCTATCCTTAAAATGCAGTGCGACATATATATTTCATATATTTTCGTTGATATTTTCAAATAACTGTTTGATTTTAGTATCTCTTGATACTAAAAGTTGAGTTTCTTTCCTATTCGTTCAGACGTTTTTCTTTTATTTAATCTCAATTCGCCTGTCGGAGTCTTGCGAATGTTTCAGTCTTGATCCGACCTTCGCGAAATGCTTCTACATTCCGCACACGAGCTTCTGCTTCCTCTTACCGCACCCCGTCGCTTCATATCTCGCCGATCGCAATGTCATTAAATATTTACGCCTATCTCCTTGCGGTGAGCGAGTACTCCGCTTCGTATACGTTTGTCTGTGTGCTTTTTTTTTCTCTCCGCTAACTTTCTTTCATTCTCTCAGATTTCTATGATCCTCAAACTTCCCGACAATGGAAACGTCCTCGTGCCCGTTCCCACGGCGATCCTACGCCTACGCCAGTCTCGACTTGAGTACCTTGTCCCTTACGATTTCCTCGACCTTCGAATTTTTCTGAAATTCTTGTTGCTCCGGAGTTTCTTCGGTTTTATCATTCACCGGAAATCTTCACGCTTCGATTGCAACTACTTACGAGATTTATATACGTGATCCCCTTTCCCCCCCCCCTTGATATATCACGAATTACACCTTTCCCGGAGTTTCTTCCCCGCACGTCCTCTTTCCCTCGCGCGAGGAGTCCTCTTCGCGGATCACTTTGCACCTCGCACGGCTCGCATCTTATCTCGTCCCTCGCTGGCTTCACGCGTCAGCGTACATCCGTGTGCCGCGCGCACGGTGGCACATTCCACCTGTACACGCGCACACTTTGTGAGAAACGCCAGGGGAAGGAGAGAGAAAGAGAATACGGCACATGCACACAAACACCGACACACCACTGGTTATACGTTCGGTTGCCCGCGCGGCGCGTATATACGGTCACGCGACGGACGCTCGGCGTGGATGCACGGACGACGACGCCGCAACGGAGCCGCGACCGGCAACTCAACGGAGGAGGAGGTGTATGCACCTTCCGAAGGCTGTATGCGACGAGGGAGGAGTCGGCGGCGGCGGTTACAGCGGCGGCGGCGGCGGCGGCGGCGGCGGTACGGCGGCGGTGCGGCGGCGCGCACTATATCGCATGGAGAACGCTCGTACCGGTTTTGGCCCGCCGCGCCAGCGGACAGATATTCCCGACTCCGTTAACCGCCTTAATTGCGCCCGGTTCACGCCCCGCGCGCTCGAGATGCACCACGCTCCAACCCCGAACGCGACAAATTCGGGCCCGACAGCGAGATTTCAACCCGTTAATACAGCCGATCGTGGTTCCGCGCGCGAGTCCGTGTCGGTCACGCGCGACAATCCCGCTAGATTCCACTCCGGGGACGAGTCCGTCAGGTCGCGTCGCGAAACTCTCTCGCGGTCGCACCCCCTCCCGCGTGTCCTCGAGATTAGGATCCGGGGGGGCCCGTGGATGTTCACGGTTCTTGGTCGGGCAGGGGGAAAGGAAAAAAAAAGGATGTTCCGTGGACGTGGCGGAATAAACGGAGTACGGAGAACGCGCACGAGGAGGACGGGCGTCTCTCCGACTTTGGACTGACGTGAGTTTGTTGGCTTCGCTTTACCCCGAGAGAGCGAAGCCAGCCGGTGCCCCCTTCTCGGTGCTCCCTCTCTGTCCATCTTTCTCTCTCCCTCTCTCTCTCTCTCTCTCTCTCTCTCTCTCTTCTACCTGTTCAGCTCTTTCCCCTTCTATTCCTTCTGTCGCTCTCGCTCTTTCACACATATATATATTGCCCGTCTCTCTCCTTCTCCAACGTACCCCCTTCTTCTCCTCCAACCATCTCCCCAATACTCACCTTCCAGCTGCGCGTTCCTGCCTTACCTCGCTCCCACTCTATCCACTTTTCTTCTCCCTCCTCTCCAACTGTTCACCAGTTCAACCACGAATGTCTCCTTCTATCTCGTGGCATCCGAATCCACCCTTCTCGCTTCCACCGAACCCCCTCTCTCCTCATCATCTTCTATCTCTCTTTCGCGGCATGCTCCGTTCTCTTCCCATTTTCGGCTCTTATCGTTCTCTTACTCCGTTTCTCTCGTCATCGTTTTGTCCCTCCTTCTTCATCCGACTCGGCCTGCATTCCTGTCTCTGGATCTCTGCCCGTCTCAGTAAAGCGTCATCCTCGGCTGTCTTTCGTCCGGACGAATTTGGACCTCTCTTCTCTCAGTCTCTTTATCTCTCTCTCTCTCTCTCTCTCTCGCTTCTGCCCTTTTCTCTCTCCCTCTCTCTCTCTCTTTCGTCCGTGTACTCGCTCAATCTGAGACCCCAAGACGAGACCACTCTCTACCGCCATGGAGATCACATGGTCCCAGCATTGAAGTCTCTCGACTCTTTCCTCCTTTCCCTCCTCATCTCCGCCACCGCCGCCACTTTGCGCGAACTCGCACGCGTGGAGCAAAAGTGTGCGTGAACGCACACGCACGCACGCGTGCACGTATTCCCACGCGCATACCGCGCGCTGACGCTGGCTCGCCGTGGTATCGTCTCACTCGCGTGGTATTTCAACTCTCAGCTGATCCCGACGATCGTTTTCATCTTTCTCACGATTATCAATCCGACCTTGCTTCCTGAACGTTCCACGCCCGAGGCGTCTCTCCCGCTCCTCGAGAAAAAGGCGCGATGGCGTCGTGGAGTGTAGCAGCGAGATCGGAATGAGGCGTGCTCGACGACTTCCAGGCGACGTCGATCCTCGAGGCGCAAAGACGTAGACTTTTACATTAGCCGCCTGATTGAAAATCGATCTCGCGCGCGCGCGCGCGCGCGCGCGATCAAGTGATTTTTCGGAAAATTCGAAGCCTCTCAAGAACGAACCGTCAAAGCCGTTGCGAAACCATATTCTATGTATTGTAATAATTGCAACGAGATTTTTTTACACACAGCTACATCGAGCACTTGTCTGAATGAAAACTCTACATTCTCTACTTTTGACACGTAGTAGCGGATCGATATAACGTTAAATATAACATTTCAATAGGAGCGGCATGGATACGCGTTAAGTGCCGCACTTGTGATCGAGGCCGCAAATGGATGAGGCACTCGGCCATCGGATACAGGATGCTGAGTGGTATCGTGAGACACCTTGATATTGTGTGCAGATTTTTGTCTGCAATTTTATTGTCCGGCGACGGTGAGGGGTGAAGGGGGGGGGGGATGACGGCTCTTTGTCCGATAGTATAAATGTGTGCCGCGTCAAATGAAACAGAAATGCGCGTATCCGCTCCGGGATAGGAGCTCCCCCGGATCATTGCGCAACTCTCTCCATTATCCGAATAGTGTTCCGTAATGCGAGCGCATTCGGATTAATCCTTCGACCGCGGAAATATTTATCGATTGTGCTAAAACCATCATTACGCCCACCTGGCATGTGCTTTACCGATCCGTGCCACACATGTCCGAATGTTCGTTTGCAAGAGATATTCGTCGGACGAGGCGCACGAGGACGATCGATTACATTCGTGACGTGCTAGACTGAAGTTACATAATTCTTTAGCAAAGAAATTCAATAATTTCGAGACGAGGGAACAGATTACACCGACGACCCCTGTGTAAACAGCATACTCATCATCCGGCAGTATCTGCCGCATGCAGGTCAATGATTCGGCGATCACTTGATTGATTAATCGCCAGCGTGGTGTTAATAAAGAGAATGTCCCACATCTCTCTAGCACATTCTGCCTTCTATATATAAGTCTTTCAATCAATTTCAAGTCGTCGAATTTCTATTCAACGAAAATGTCGAAGGAAATCGTAATTTGTCACGTTTTTAATTCTTATGTTAAATGTTAGATTATTGTATTGTTGAATAATTTGTTATGCAACTTATATTGTAGTATAATTTTTAAATGAAACGAATTTATTAAGTTCACCAGAAAAGAATTCAGTGAAGAATCACCGCATCTCTATTTACTTTTAAAGTTTACGCCACGGAAATATATTTTTAATCGTCTAAAGTTATTGATATCCTTATGTTTTTATTCAGAAAAACTCGCCTCCGAAATCGGTTAAAGCAACCGTGGATAAAAAGTGGCTTGGCAGATCTAGGACGTGTACCAAAATATGCGGAAATGCTAAAGTTCTCACCAGCTCGTTTTCTTAAAACGAGATACGTCTTGATTCGCAAAGTAAATGTTACTCATTTATTCATAGGGATTCAAGAATAGCCCGTAATATCTTTTCTCAGGCAGAAACAAAAAGATGACGAGAGATAGAAGGCAGCTTTCCTTATCGCTCGAATGTTCGTTTATCGAGCGGAGTAACCGAGCAGGTCGGTACCATTATCTCCTTTCGTTCGAGCTGTTTTACCACTGTCTGCGTCGGAATTAATGATATAGAGTTCCTTTTCTTGCGCGCCTCAGTCACATTGTCGCGCTCATTTTCCTTTTTTGTACGCTTCTTTCCTGGCCCCTTTCCAATCTTTTCGAGGCCAGAAAGCGTACGTTGCATGCCGGGCGCAAGGTGGTTTGCATAAGACAAAAGAGCGTAGCCCTTCCCTCCCTTCCGCCACGAAAAAGAGAGAGAAAGAGATGATTGAATTCGGTGTGGTGTAGCCCAAGCATACCGCTATTCTCTGGGTCCATTCTGAATAGTCCCATTGTGCTTTCTCGGAAGACATCATGTGCAAAGAATCTACCTGTACAAGTTCAGCCTCATAATAACAGACGTGTCCGTTTAAAAGAAAAAAGTACGCAGTTTTGCATTCTCCGTAAATTTCCAGCAAGTTTTCCACTGTGCTGCAAAATCTAAAATTGTTAATAGTTTGCTGTGTACAAAAAGTATCTAAAAAAACATGGTATCCCTAATGCAACGTGAAATTGTAGACAGTCACGTTCGCTGCCGAGAAAGTGTAACGTTCGACTTCCAAACCTGCAGTTCTAATCACTTTCGACGACACGCAGAAGTCAACTTACAATCAAAATTGTAGACTTTTACGAATTAAGCGCGCTCAAATTAAATCTTTTAAACCAAATATTTTTTTCTTCTTTGACAACGAGATCGAAACGGTGGCTCGGTCAACGCGGTTGCGGTTTAATCATATCGATCGGCCTATAGACATTGTCAGACAGTGTTGACCGTCAGGAGCTGCATATTCGTCGTACCCGTCCGAGAGATTACCTCGCCTATCGATACTGTTTGCCTATACCGATCTCGCCGGGTTTCGGTCGTCGAACTCGCGAGCGCAGAGAGCGCGCGCGCGCGCGCGCGTCGATCGCAATACCGAATTGACTTTTACCTTGGTACGAGGGAGAGGCGTAACCGGGTACCCGGGCCCTCTCCTCGTAACGGGCAGCGTGATCACTTTTACAAACCGCGTTACGCGCGACTCGTATTTTTTTTTTACGAGGTCACGGCGGCGTGTCGATTTTCGAACGTGCCTGGGAGGAACGGCGGAGCGCAGCCCTTTGTCGGCGCCCCGAGAGGCGAATTCTACACCGCGCTTCTGGCAGTTTCGAAAATTTCCGGGCACTCCGAACGTATTCCGAGCGGCAACACATGTGCGGCACCGATCGTCGAAAACTCGAGTCACGAGATCCGACCGGGTACTTTATGAGCGTTCGAGGGACAATGGTGTCCCCCTCTCGCCCCCCCCCTTCTCCTCTCCACTCCCCCGCACCATCTCCCCTGTCGCGGTTGTTCCTCGAGTGAAACCAGATTCGCGTTGGGAATTCGTCGTCCAGAAGTCCCGCGCGGGGCTACGGAGTCCTCTAATCCTAATATCTTCTCGTCTCAAGTGGCTCTGTCGCCGGGACCCGAGGTTCTCGGTAATAGTATATAGGCGTAGCAAAGCGACCGGCGACGGTTTATATTCTCTCTCGTAGGTGGTCTCTCGCGCGGAGGAAGAAACGGACACGCACCGAAAGTTCCGATACGGCCGTCTCGTTGAATTCGAACCGGGGGTACCATTAGCGTCCTCCAGAAGGACTTAATGGACGATCCACATGGCTAATTCACCTATTTATCCCCGGCATTACGCCATCCGCATGGTGTCAACGGCGCGAGCTCCCCGTTACGTATTCTACACGCGCCCGGAGATGCGCTCACGCTGCGAAGAGCCCTATAATATAATTTTGTCGCGTGAATTAAAAAAAAAAATCCGACCGGGATAATCGACCGTACATGCATTATCCGCGATGTACTTTAATCTTCTGACGGCTCTCTGATATATGGACTGAAGCTTTAATTCCGCGATATTGCAGCGAAGTGTATCCTTTGATGGTTTTACGGACGGCCGATCCAAGGAAACCAGTGCATCGACTCACGTACAGGGTGATCCAGGATAACTATATTCGCCTCTCTCTCTCTCTCTCTCTCTCTCTCTCTCGACACTTTCGTGCAACGCTCTACACGTAACACAGTCCTCCCCCGGAAGATTCCCTTTAACGTTTCCGTCTTCGTGTCCCATTGCGTTATTAATGTTTTATTTTGCTAACGTACATCAGAGCGCATTCGTTTCAAAGGGTCCGTACACAGGGTAACGTTAGAACCGCTTTGTAGACGAGCGCGTTCTGTTTCCGGCGCAAATACAGTTCCGTTTAATATCCGACTTCTCCGACCGTCCCGCGCCTGAAGATCCGTGAACGCTCGGAAAGCACGAATTTAGAAAGGAATGTACAGTCATCCGAGGATTTTTCACCAGCCGCAAAGAGTTCAGTGGAGAGAGGGGGGCTTTTATGTTCCCTTCCTCCCTACCTTCGGGGTCTCTTTAAGAAATTCGCAGGTAAAACAAAAAATCGTAAAACAATTCGCCCTTGTCTGGCGACTGATCTATATATAGACGTTAATATATCCCCGAGAAAACGGAAGCGGAAGTGAACGGGAAGAACGCCCCCTCCTCCCTTCCCCCCCCCCTCCCGCTCTCCCCTAGCCACGCTCGTGTGTGCTCGTGCGCGCGCCCCGGCGTTTTAAATAATCTCACTTAATCTACGAAAGGATATTAGCGGATATACAGTTACTGCGCGCGGCAACGCCATGAAAATGCACCTGGCGCGCCGCGCTCACGGACGACACTTTAATTAAACCGACTAATGCGCGAAAATTTATTGCGCTCGCAAACATCGCGGTCTATCAAGTCGCCGGGCATGCACGCTCAGCTCGCCGACGACGATATCGTCGGACGAGATACGCGAGAGCGGCGGGTGTGATATTAATACGCCTCTCTCCGCGCAGCTCTCCGGCGGGATATCCATCCGTCGATCTTTAACATCTCAACTTCAGTGAAGCGTTCGACGTCAAAAACTTTAATGGAAATCCGTGTGCGCGCGTGACTATCGCTCGCGAGAAATCGGATGAGTCACATTTCGCGCGAAAAACGAAGCGAAAACGGGATATATATCGCGCGCGGATGTATCGATCAAACGCGCGGGTAAAATTAGAAAATGCGGAGAAGAAACGCGGTGAGCTAGCGTCGTAAAAGCGCGCGATCCCCATTAATTCCGGTATTACGACGTGAAATCGACACGTATCGACACATCCCTCTCTCTCTCTCTCTCTCTCTCTCTCTCTATATATATATATATATATATATATATATATGTGTGTGTATATCAATCGGACAGAAATCGGACGTTGCTCTCTCGCGCAAGAGATGAATTTCTTCCTTTTATCCGTCTCTGAGCGCGACGGACTTTAATTATTCGCGAATCACGCGCGAATTCCTCTCTTTCTCTCTCTCTCTCTCTCTCTCGTCGCGCCATCGTTTTACCTGCAAAGAATGGAAACCGCTCCGAGCCGCGAAGCGAGGCATGCCCAGCACGCCTTGCACGGGTCACACGCCCGGTTCAGGTCGATCCACATCGCCATGGCGCGCGCCGAGCCGCGCCGCCGAAGGTGCGGGCGGACGAAGATCTATAGCGAAAAAGTTATCGATAACGCACGGGTCGAACGCACGGGATATCACGCGGGTGTGAAAGCTAAACCGCCGCGCGCCGCCGTCGCGTCGTCGGGATGGAACACGGGCGCGAAATTGTTGACACGAGCGACGACGGGCGCCGCGCGCGAGAACTGGTGCCTGGAATGTCGCTTATCGGTGTCGGCGCTTGATATCGAGGGCTTATCTTGAACGGGTCGCCACGCCACGATTCGCGTACGTGTATAATAATAATAATACGCGTACGTGTCGCGTGTATGTGTACGTGTATATGTACGTAAGTAAGACGCGCGATCCCGTGCGCATATAGTATACGCGCGATAAACGCGCGTCGGCTCCGAGGGAGACGAATTTTTGGAGCGGGGCACTCTGCCCGATTGTTTCATGCATAAATGCGCGACGTCCGGATTTATCGCCTCGTTTAATCCCCCCCCCTACCCCTCCCCGTGGGTTGGGATGGCGCTATTTAGAGGAACGGGCTCTCCTCCCGTCTTGCCTATTAAGTGAATGCGAGAAATGATTTGACCTGCCAGGCGGGAGGACTCGATCCTTTCTCTCTTCGCGATTATCCCCCTCCCCTCCCCCCCCCCGCTCGCATTAATCGAAAGACGTTAAAGAAGAATTCAATATTAACTGCGAAAAAAGAGAGATTGAGAGAAAGAGTGCTTAGCACTGCACTTATTACAGTCGACTTAATTGATATAATGTGACTACGATTCTCGGTTTTGATTCTAAAATATATTATATCGAACAAGAACTCTACTAAATATTTCAGTAATAACGGAAAAGTTATATACGTTTCCATGGAAAATTGATGTCGAATATTTCAGATTTCCCTCGCGATTATCGATCGAATTAAATCGCCGAATTAAATCCGTGGAATATTTTCTCTCCCCGTAACGCCATCGCGTATATATATATTTCGGCGCGGTGTCAGGTATCATCTCGTATTATCTATTTATATATACCAAACGCGTGTGTCAACTCGGCGCGTAACACAGGAGCGTGCGTGTGCGTTTGCACCTGAGGTTTCGAGCTGCAGTGAACATACGGCACGGGATTGGAGGGGGGGGGGAGGAGAGGGAAGGATAGGGAGGCACCCCCCGGGAGTTAACATGTGCTCGATTACACACGCGATAGACAACCCCTTCGATGAGTCACTTGCGGCAAATAAAGGAGAACGGCGAGACGAGAGAGAGAGAGAGAGAGAGAGAGAGAGAGAGAGAGAGAGAGAGAGAGAGAGAGAGAGAACGAGTAAACAGCGAGGGATGCGCAGGGCATCGGGTATATATCTACTGGCAGACACGGCGGAAGTAGAGAGAGACGCTCGCGCGCGGTGCAGTATTGGCGTAATTTGTGCAGCGATTAGCAATCGGTACGTCATTACCACGATTAA
>NW_012026864.1:2781638-2786361 GCF_000956235.1 Wasmannia auropunctata
GGAGACGAGAGAGAGAGAGAGAGAGAGAGAGAGAGAGAGAGAGAGAGAGACTTAGTCCCTTTCTCTCGCGCGCGCACGCAACGCGTCTTATTTCGCACGAGAATGCGAACGAACGACGAGGATGCGTCTCGGGCTTCACGTTTCTCGATACAATCTCCTTCGACGTGACGCATCCACTAGCCGGCCGTCGCCACAACGTCACGGGACATCACGACGTGACGTTGGACGTCTCGTTGCGGATATCGGATCGGTGACGACAAATGTGCGCATCATCAGGTAGACGCGTCGGCGGGACTGTCACTGTTCCGCAAGACGAGCCGATGACTAATAGTAATCGACCTGATACGTCAGGGAATTTTCGGGTCGCGGTAAACGTGCAGGTATAGTCGCGAGAAACGTTACAGTTACCGAACGTCGTCGCGAGAGAGGAACCACCATCCCCCCTCCTCCCTCCCGCTGTCGCCGTAATAGAATCGGCTAACTATATTCGATCCTTGACCTAAAAACTCATTGATCTGCTGGTAATTCCAGCGCGACGTGTTCCTCGCGCGTCCTACAAAGCGCGAGATGCGATTACGCGCCAGATGACGACGACGTGCAGACGCGTGCGTGCAGTTGTACGCGCGGCGTCCGAGGAATGACGGTGCACGATTCACGGCAAAGCCGAGGGAGGGAGGATATCCCGAGGGCGGTAATTGAGGTCCTTTTGAAAAACGGTGAAACGCTCCCGTCCGGCGCGGACCTTCGCTTTTCGACCGAGCGGACGAAAAATCGTTCGATTCCGCCGCCGCGCGCCGTCGTGAAATCTTAAACTTTCTCATATAACAAGAAAAGCGTGTAATGCACGAGAGCAAACTTCTTCGCGAAAGTACGTCGCGTCCCTCCGGCACTTCCGCCGGAATCCGTCGCTCTCCCGTCGAAATATCCCGCGCAACGCAAACATCGCGGGAATTAAAATAACGATTCTTGCGCAAGAGCTCGTCCGTTCGATCGTGTTTTCGAGCGAGGTACGGGAGTATGTACGAGTAAATGGCCGCGAAAAACAAGCAACTTATTGGTAAACAAAATGAGCGAGGCGGCGGTGCGGCAGCGCGAAGCGAAAACACGGAAAATTTACTTTTTTGCCGATTAGCTGTACTCCTAATCGGGACATCGTTTCCCCCACCCCTCCCTCCGCCTCGCCCCTTGCTTTTACCCCTTGCCCGTGTCTCCCGGACGTCCCGTCGTTTCAGCGCGGATCAGCATTTTTTTTTTGTCTCGTAGAAAGAAATCGGCCGTGAGTTTCTCGCGTCAGCGGCGTCAGTCTTCCGGCGCGTCAGGTGCGCGTCCACGATCCGCGCCGTGCCGAGCGACAGGAAACGCAGGTGCGCGCACCGTGCCGTGCGCGCGGTGGACCCACCCTGCCGGCGCGGCGCGTTGCGGAGGTGGAAGGCCGGATCCCAAACACGTCCGACCGTACTTAACGATTACGGCGATGCGTATCGGACGCTACGCACGGTGCGCCGCGTGTGCAGCACGGAATTCTTGAGAAAGTTTAGACGAGCAGCAAGGGGGACAAGAGGGGAGGGGGGAGGGGGGGTCCCGTCCCCGGTCCCGTCCGTCGACTCCGGTCGACAATGGCGTCAGGTACGAGGTAAATAGCGAGCAGGTAATCCCGCCCGGGGTCCCCGGCTTTTCCCTTGGCGCGCTTCCCATTGTGAAGGTCGCCGCCACGAGAGAAGCGCGCAGACGAAACTTAAATTCCATCAGCGTGGCTCGGCTGGCCTTCGAGATGCAACGCGAGAAGCTGCGCGGAATAATCGTGAAGGATCGCGTCGCGTCGAAATAAACAAAGAAAATTTTTTTCCTTCGTAACGCTTATTAATAATACGTGTTATTGTATATTTGTCTCCTGGAGCTTTCAGGTATAGTTTTGAGTGAAGAGAGAAAATTTTTAAATTAATGCATTTAATGAAAACATTAAATTTATAAATTATTTTAAGAGAATATAATACGTGTATCGTGATTTTTTCTTCGCATCTTATTCACAATAGTAAACTAACGATTAGAAAATTTGTAAAGTCGAAACTATTACTTCTCGATCAAACTTTCAAAGTGATAATTTCCGAAATAGAGAAATACGGCACGAACTTGTGCATTACGATAAATTTCGCAAAGTTTGCGAATTTTACTGTATCCAAAGTTCATTGCGTATTGAATGCGCGAAGAGTTTTTGCTGCAGCAGACCAAATCTTATTACGATAATTACGTTCGTATTCATCAACTTCGTTATTATAACTTGATACGGCACTCGTTATTTATAATTTCATTGTCCTTTGTGCACATTAATCTTCTTAAACTATCATATTTATTATATATTATAATTCTCTTTGTGTGGAATATCTAACGAGACTTTATAAAATAAATCTTTATAAAAACTGCCGAGAGATCCAATTAATATCTTTAGGGAAATGCATGTAGCGCTGCAAAAAAAAAAGTATCATTATTTCGTACAAAAAGGACCAATATTAAAAATGCCGAGCATCTTTCTCCGTCCGCGACACGACTCTCGCTAATACTCGTACTTTTATTAACATGTCGGCGCGTCAGTTTGATTAACTTCAACTCCGTTAACCTACCGTTCCGAGAACCGCGACGAGACGCCGAGACTCGAAAGTGCGAAGGGGTTATCTGGATTTCATGCGGTCGCGACGAACTGATTGCAATTTCCGCGTATATAATGGAGAAGAAGGCTTGATATTCCACTTCTTTCTGCGGACTGCGGGCGACGCGGGCGAATTAGCGAAATAGCGAGAGCAATAGCCGGAACTAAGTGGAACACGGAATTCATTACGGGAATGTGTTTGAGCAATTACACATCGATGTACCGTATACGCCGCGCGCGCTTGTTGATTGGATTTGAGTTTATGCCAAGGAACGGTATAGACCACTATAATGAACTTTCAATTAGTGCCGTGGTCCCAACCTTGACAGTGGAGGTCAGTGGCTCTCATCCTGCCGATGTGAACGGGCTGGCATAAAGGCAAAAATGCCCAACCCCGATCCGCGTATAGCGGAGGATAATCACAACGTCGCCGGCGGGCGTCACAGGTGAAATCGAAATCGGTTTGTTGGCTAATTGACGCAGATTTATCTTTCACGCGCACAAATAACTTTCTTCCCAGCCACTTATAAAAATTCATCTTAATTACAAATCACATAGACAGCCGTAGATATTTTCAAATTTTATAGTCGTACACTTGTACTTCAGCTGTGTACCTATACCTTTTCTTTCTTTATGGAAAAAATAATTATCTATTAATGAATCGTATAAATCGTATGTATAAATCGCGCTTTCGATCTCTGACTGCAGACCTTAATTGTTGTTCTTGTTTCGATTGAATATCAAAATGGATTTTTTAAAATCGTTCTCTAAATTGCAAGTAGTTTAAAATTTTAATCGAAGCGGGAGACTCCGGTGTTTTTAAATCTCTCTCGCTGAACAATAAGGGGAAAGGGGGGCTCGATGCACCTATCTCGCAATAGATCCCCGCGCGTGTTACGCGGAAAATCAATTACGATCTGTCCCGAAGCGTATAAAAAGACCGACAATGTAAACAACAGACGGGTCATCGTTCGATCTGACATTACCCTACGGCGTTATTACTGCAATTGTATACGCGACGACTGTGTACACGATGTGCCGATCCCCCACGACTATATCATCATCGCGCTCGCCGCAGCGGTGTAAGAGGAAACGCGATGCATCGGCGAAATGCTCCATTTCCCAGATACCTCGTTGTTGTGCCTCGTTATACTGGGAGAGAATGGGGTAGAGGGGGAGGGGGAAGATCGGTAAGCTATGCAGTATTTAAGTACCGTTTTCTACGGCGGAGGTATCCGCGCGGTCGGTTTCCGCGGTGCTCAATTAATCGGCTTGATTAACGAGCGTTCCCGTCAACGGCCACCAGGCCCATTATTCGCGGACTCGCGCAACTTTTTTACCCGCGCTTTTACATATATATACATATAGATACCCCCGGCGCGGCGTTTCCGTTGCCCCCGAGAGGATCGCTGAACTTTGGACCGGCCGTATATTTCTCGCGACGCCTCGGCAAGTGTTGCGCAAGCGATTTTAAGTTGTACAGCCGAGATGCATTGCAAAGCGAAAAATTGGACTCGGCCGGAGAAAGGCGATACCCTGCGTGTGCTTACACGTCAGATTATACACATGCATCGCGAAGCGACAGAAGGTGCGGAGATTTGATTTGAACGTTGCTCTCTCTCTCTCTCTCTCTCTCTCTCTCTCTCTCTCTCTCTCTCTCTCTATATATATATATATATATATATATATGCATACATACTCTGTTTCACTTAGAACAGCAACACTCTGTGTTGCTATGATATACATCCATTACTTAAACATGTTTTAAAATATTAAATAATACTTAAAAGCATATTATATTGAAAAAATATAGATTTTGTGTTATATTTTTGACATTTTCGTTTAATATAATAATACGACGCACAAAAAAATTCAATTAAGGTATATTTTACAAAAACAGACCTCCATTTACAACCTCTATGCACTGAAATTGCAAAAAAAAATTTATTTTATTAATTATAAATGTTTTCAGTAGCGCGTATATTTTCGTTTTGCCGCATGAAACGTATTTGTTATGCTTTATTAACGAATATAACAAATTAATTTTAAATTTTACCCATATATTATAGTATCATCATA
>NW_012026864.1:2786381-2868936 GCF_000956235.1 Wasmannia auropunctata
ATATATATATACATATATATATATATATATATACGAACGATAATTTCACGCGGTCGCGTTTATTGTTATACGAAGGATAGACAGGGAGGAAGAAAGAAAAAAAAAATGTTTGCGGAGAATTCAATCCTCCTGAAAACAATTTTATTTCCCAAAGAGAGAGAGAGAGAGAGGACTACCTATACCGCGTCGTATCCATCCATTTAAAGTTTTCCCCGTCGTATTTTCGGTTTATCTGATAAACAGCCCTTAAACTCTCGAGCTCTCCGAGCGAAACTACTTCGTCCCCCGTCCGTTACATCGCGACGCACAATCGGAGAGTGGAAACTCCGCGACGTCGTCGCTACGATTCGAATGCGCCTGCACGCCGCGTCGCGCGGAGTGAGTCTAACTTCTTGGTGAAGAGAAGTTCGATTGCCGATCGAACGTATATACGAGAAAGAGAGAGAGAGAGAGAGAGAGCTGCGAGGGTGTCTCCGTGGCTTGTCTCCGCCGTAAGCCGCCATTGTCCGGCTCTGCTATTTCCAGAATCATCGGCTGCTTTTCCACCATTCGGAGGCGAAGGGCGATAAAGCGTAAATAGGTCGCCGAGGCGATAAGTTACGAATATGATTGGATCCGATACGATCTTCACAGATGTAGGTCATGTTCTTCGCAGAGGTCTATATTTCGAGCGGGATATTTCGGATGCGATTATCCAGCGAGGATGATTTCGCCATTTACTCACGAGGCGTTGGGAATCATCGCCCCTCGCCGCCTTGGAGGCTGCACACACACGTATATAGGTATATGATGCCGCCGCGCATTCGAGATAAAATTAATGTTTTCCGATGTAATAATATACTCTTTTCTTTTCTCGCGCACTCATATCCAGTATAGTTTTACGTTCGCTACTCTCTAAAAGCTGAAACGCGTAAACGCTAGTTTTATTAAATTTCGCGCGGTATGTCAACGTCGGAACGCGCGCTCGTCTATTCGCTACTCGTTCTTTCTGATTTTAATTTCAGGACGTGGAGGACTTGAAGGGGGAACGTATAAAATCAGTACGTCTCGAGAATGAAATCACGTCGCTCGTATATGAGACAGTAAAATGATGGAATAGCGTCTCGCGTGTAACGCTCCCGAGATTTACGACGGGGAACTTGACGACGGCGACGACGATCCACGTGCACTCGCGGCGTTTACACTCGAGACGTCGATGGTGTTGCAACAGGCGACTGTACACGGGGCTGTTTACCGAACTGTTTACAGCTGTTTTGCGCTCGAAAGTGTGTGCATAATTTAGACGGGACTGCGGCTATTGTCGTGCCGAATAAACTCCACGTTTCGCATTATTCGCTCCGTGAATTACATTGTAAATGAGTATACCGATAAAGTTATCCCGCAATTTGCCGTCGTTATTAAAAGTAAATAAAACGCCCGCCCTGCGTATACATATGTAACTTGTCCCATTACAATGCGGTCGGTGAAATGCACCGTGTACAAGCTCCCGAACGGTTCGGAGATTACGAAACAAAGCGGTGTGTTTAAAGAAAGAATAATACACGGAAAGAACGATTTTATTGAAAGATCTAAAAATTTGTTAAAACAGATCTGAAAATAATTTTTTGTTGAATCATCAAAATAATTTGTTGGAAGCTGATAAGAATAATCGCTGTAAAACATTTTGATATTTTAGCAATCACTTTGACTGTCGCACAAAATTATTTTGATTATTGAACAAAAATTATTTTCAGATCTGGATTCAGCAAAATTGTTCTTTCCGTGTACCCACACACACACACACACATGAGCGAAATTGCGTTCGAGGTTTCTTCGTGATCTTACAGAACCCTCAAAGATAACTGCATCTCTGTATGTTAACAGTTAAGTAATCTTTACACCCGATAAGATAACACACTTCGAACGCGTCTCTTTCGAAACAATATGTCTTCGCTCGCGCGTTCAGCGTACCCTCATCGGCTATTCTCTCGCGTCAGTCCAATTTCTTCTCATCCGTTAATTAATTATATAACCGCAAAAACTGCAATCGCCGCCGTGCGGGCAACGTAATATGTCGTAACGACATACACACACACACACACACACACGAGTCGACATAACGCGATAGCAGCGTGCCTCTATTTCATCTGCATATTTCGATGGAGCGACGTTGTACATATACAACGTGCGGTATCCCGAGTGCGTTTAAATGGTCCGCCGCACCGCGCCGCCGCGACAGGAAAGTGGATTCGAAACGGTTAAACCCGGCGCTTTCTTTCCACACTTTCCATCGGGACGGGTACTAGAACGCATTTTTTTTCCTTTTCTTTAATGCCGCGCGGGATCCTTTCCCGCGGAAAACTAACGAGGGGCAATTTCCATGCAACAATATTATTCAATCGCCGGCGCACGATGTTTTTACGAATTAACCGAGGGCCCCGCGTCGCGGCGGGTATATGATCTTACGCCCGAGGGTAGGTGCGAGCACGAGAACTATCAAATGTCTCGTGTACATCTGTTACGTTCCCGTGGAAATCATTCTCGAGCGGCGGTGACGGCGCGGGCGGGAGCGAGCGTATATAAAAGGCGAGAGAGGCAAGAATAATAGAAAGAACTTATCGGCGTTTTACTTTTCCTTCGCGAGCTATTTAAACGTTCAATCTAATTTAATTTTGTGTATATGCAGCTCGTTATTTAACGACGTTGGAATTGTATTAAATTGCTCGCGGGAGATTCGTACGATCGCAAACGCGATTGAAAATGGATTAATCTTTTACACCCGGCCGTTCATAATGCAGAGCCGCCCGTATTATATGCATTTAAATCGTCGGTCGCCTTCTGTAAACATGAAATAACATAGTGCATACTTTTTTTTTCTTATCATCTCTGTGTCATTGTGTATCGATAGTAGGTCAGGGAGAGACTGACGAGCGCGTCGCGCCAGCATTGCAACGCGTGTTCGTATATAATTAAAGAAAGATTGTAGATTGCGGCATTATTGTCTTAACGTTTACACTGCAGCACTACCTACTCTATTACGCGCGCGCGCGCGCGCGCCTCGCCTGTACGAGCTCGCCTTTAAGTTTGCGATATTTAAAGAAACGCATATCTCCAAGTTATCCGCATAACGTAACCGACCTAAATCGCCATAAATTGTGCGGCGGATCTCTCTTCCAGAAGAGCGGCTTGTAGTCGGAGGAACTCGCGCACGCGAGTTATTGCCTTCCCGGAGGCGCGGAGAAAAAGTAGCAAAAAGGTGCAATGTTCAAAAATGCGTACATGTGGCTGCACGTAAGTATGTCGTGATGTGTAAAAGACCGTAAATGATACATGTGTACAATTATTGTGAGAAATTTCATTGGGAGAATTCTCCTGTCAAATTAGTCGTTGAAAAAGAAAAGAAGGAAACATTTATTTTATTCAAATAAAAGTAACATCATGAAATAAGCGAATATTATTTCTTAGAAAATTTAATTCGAAGAAACTCTCCAAATATTCGAAAAAATATTGAATTTTCTTTATCATATAATTTTCTTACTTCGAGTATTTAATTAAAGGGAATATCGCGATATTGTTCGATATTTGATTAAATATTTTAGGAATTAAATATAAAATTGAGGTTCCGTTAAGGTAAAAATCCAATTAAAGTTAGTCAAATGAACAATAAATTTGGTTATAAATTGCAGTATTTACATCCTCAAATTAAGAAGAAATGTCACTCGCATATAACCGAAAAGCTATATTGTGATATATGCTACTCCAAAATAAATCTCTTGAAATATCTACTTCAATACAATATCTTTCAGGCAGGATTTTGTGACTGTCTTCTGTACCGAAGTCGAGAGCTCAGTCTTTCAAAATCTTTCTTCATGCGGAATCCGTCTGACTCCAGATTAGCCCACGGGAGAATTAGCATGAACTTGACGCGAGGCTCGGCGTAAAAGGCCATGAATGATGCGCATAATGCGTTAGACGTGAACAATGGGCAGGCAGGCGTGTCGTCGGTACGTATACACAACGTCGCCGATCCTCGTCATCCACATTGCACCACCTATATCCTCCTCCCCCTATACCCGCCCCACCCCTCGGTCGATCCTCTCGGCGTTCCGCCTTCCCGCGCGACTCGGCTCGTCCATCCGCGGCATCGCTATCCTCTTCCTCCTTCCGCGCGCGCGCACGTATGTATCTCTCCTCTCTCTTTTTTTTTTATTTTTATTTTGAAAGCGGCATATACGTGGTCGGAACAGGAAACGCCATGGGAGAGTGAGCAATCGGTATTCCGTGGCTGTGTCACACACAGCGGGGCCGCAATACTACCGTGTTGTATAGAGGAGGTATACGCGCGCGCCGCGCCGTAACGAGATGGACTGTAGCCGCGCGCACGGCTACACAGGGCAGTCGCGTCGCCGGCAGCAGGAACACGTTCAATCACGGGAATGCGCTTCGAATTTGCTCGCCTCTTTCTCCGGCCCTACACGTCGCCGTGCAAATCGGAGCCGCGCGTCTCGCACGTACGCGCACAAATTGTCATCCTTTTCTTGCCACGCGGAAAAACACCCGCGGACGCGCCCCGTTCGCGAAGATTTTCGCGCGCGGATCCTCGATCGGATTTATGTAATGCTACCAGCGGATCATGCCTTTTTTTTTAAATTAACGCGAGAATCGTGGATTTGAAGCTGATGGATTATTTTCAAAGCTTCACGTGATCGACATTTCGCGAATTAATCAGAGATTACGCGATGCTGTGAACGCGTTACTACTGAAATATCATTCTATATGAAATTTTTGCCAAAAATCGAATTAATTGAAATAAAATATCCTCAAGACGCAATTTTCAGAATATTTTCTATCCACTTGCAACGATATCAATAAAACTGTTTAGTTTCTATAATTAATGTATGACATTCTGATTTAATGCTATGCTATCGACGAAGGTGACTTTATATCAGATCGCGATACATTCGTTCTTTTAAGGCAACCGTTGGTTGTGAGCTGTTCAATGCAAATGCTTGTCACGACGTGAAAAAATGTCACCGTTCCGACCGGACGCGCATAAACATAAACGTATAGCTGCCGAGCACGGACGATATCGATTACGAAGGAGCGAATCGATATCGGTGACTTGGATAACGGACGTGAAATTATGAAGCGTGAGGCTGAGCGTATATTTATCGCTAAAAAGGTTATATTTGCTCGATAAATTTAATGTTACTCCATTAAAACCTTTTAAAGTTACAAACGTCGCTCTGATTAATTTGATCTTCGCTCTTCATGAAGATTTAATAGAGAGCGCCGTAAAATTCTTCACATTTCCATTTCTTCATTCTTTTTTCGTCGTCATTAAGCATTCTAACGGCGTCAAACAAGCGGTAAGGTCGTGTCGGAAATGTCACAAAACATTTCCGGGGGAATGGATATCGATCGCATCGGTCGAAAAAAAGGCCTCGGCGGAAAAAGCGCGGAAGGGGGAGGGGGGAGAGATTGCAATTTGGGTCGTTGCAATTGTATACTAATGCAAAAAACCGGCTTCCGCAAATGGAATTCCGTACGCGTGCCAAAAAATGCGTTAGCCGCAATAACTACGGGCTTTTAGGACGTGTCGCGCATGAGATGCGTCTATGCTTTGATGCGGGAAAACTGGGGCACTCGGGTGAGGGGGAAAAAGGAGGGGGAGGGAACGCGGGAGGTGCCGATGATCGCGATCTCCACGTTCCAAAGAAGAGTAGCGACGGCGGACTCGATTCTCAAAGGATCAACGCGGGTCAGCGTTACGAGACCGGTGGACGCGTTTCACGCGTTTCATTTTCGAACCATTCACCCCCGGGGACCGGGCATCTCGTTTAAAAGTACCCCGTGTCAACAGGGCCGGGCATTCATTCGCACCTGCAGAGAGCGGGTATGATGCACCTGGGGGTTGCAAGCTCATGAATAAATCGACGGTGTTTCGCTCGTTTTCGGAAAACAGGTCCGTCGCCGCGGCGCGCGTCTCGTTAGTGAAACGCCGTTAAACTTTCCTCACACCGTTAATAATCCGTGACGTTAATTATTGTCTACCCAACCGCCCGCTGCGTCGCCCCGCTATACATACAACGTGCACTGCGTCGCGACGTATTAACCGAGTTGAGCCTCGAGGACAAACCTCGGCGACGGGAGACGGTCGGCGCGATTCAGTTTATTAAGTTAGGGAATTAAAAGCGGGACAATGCGGGCGGTTGCGAGAGAGCTAGCGCGCGCGAAACAACGGGAACGCCGGTCGCGCGGCGGAATTTGCAAAAGATTGCGTTTCAAGGGAGCCCGCATCCGCAAGAAGTGAAGCGAAGAGGAAGAAGAAGTGAAAGAAGAAGACGAAGAAGAAGAAGAAGAAAAACAAGAAGATTGAACAAGAAGACGAATGCGAAGACGAACTCTTATCGCCGTTAGCAAAACAATTCCTGAAGCATCGACCGCGAGATGATACGCTATGTTCTCGTACAAGAAGGATTAATCGTGAAACTGAAAAATAAAACTCGTGATGGTATAACGCTAGAACGTGAAATTTCTTCGTTCGATGCAAGATTAGAGGAGCTCATATACAAGTACGAGGACCTAAGAGTACCAGGCTACTCGTGCCGAGCCGTCGCACTTGAAGAAGTCCCTCTCCTGCCCGCGCGAGTCCTTATGCCGTGTATCCCTTTCGTGTCACGTTAAAACGCGCGATGGAGAGAGGAGAGAAGGGAGAGAGGAGAAGAGAAAGTGAGAGAGGCTGAGTGCAAAGAGAGAGAAAGAGAGAGAGAGAGAGAGAGGAGAAGAGGGGAAGAGGAAGAGCGCGAAATTCAGCGAAGGAAGAAAAGAAGAGAGAAAGAGGGATCAGAGAGAGGGCGAGCTCTCTGTCGAGGAGCTGCATACCGAGGAGCTGGAAAACGCATTGTTTAGGCTGCACTCACACCGGTTCAGGTGGGTGTGTCGCGAGCGTGAAATACCGGCGAAGTGACTCCGCGTCGAGTGAGCCTGCACTTCGAAGCGGTGCTCGAGTCACGCCGCAGATTCCAGTGGACCATCACCATCTGCGGGAGAGAGGAAGAGAGTCGGGGGGCAGAGAGAGAGAGAGAGGCATATTTGATCTACCGACCGACCGGAGATGCGACTCTCTCCGCGGAATCGATTCCACTCTGATCGCGGGATCTTCCAGGGCGCATTTCAGATTAACCCACTCGTTCCGATCGTACTCGATCGGATCGCCAGATCGGATTGTAATCGCTCGCATTTTTACGTCGAGTTAAACGTACTCCTCCGCAATACTCCGGAATTGAAAGTTATTACGCGAGGGCGTGGTGTGTGCGTGTGCGACGTGCAAAATGAATTCCACCTCAAAAATCCTTTCCTAATATAGGAATGTAGGACACTAATTTTATTCCGGAATGAATACCGAATTTGTTATGCCATAGCTGAAATCGGAGGTTTCGGAAAATTTTCTATATATAGCTACGAGCTGGAGTTTAAAAAATTCAATCGTACAAGTAACGTGACATTTTGTCGTGTGTATATATTTCAGTATTTCACGTATAACGATATGTTTAACATTGTCGCTATGCTAATGCGACAACTGACAAGAGCGGGCTGCATTAGATGCAACGTCGAGGAATATTACACTGCAAAATGAAAAAGATCGCAGAATGTGTGTCACGGTGCATTCTTTTTTTTCCGCACGTTCCTTTAACTCGTAACTCTTTCTGAGACTCCTGGACGCCGGTTTTAAAGGTCTTTAATTAAGGGATACACATAAAAAAATGAGCTCTGAATTTTCTGCTGTATCCGCACGTATACATACATACCATACATAGACGACTCCTGTCCTGGCTCTTTTTTATTATTTCTTAAATGAGACTGCGTCTTGCTTCTATATACTTTTCCGCAAACGTTTATTGCGCAATCGCTCACAGAAATGTGTACGTGGGTGTACATAGATGTAACGTGAGCGTTAGCGGCGTACCGCGAGCTCGGATCTTTTATATCGGGTTTGCTAAGAAGTCGAAATGTGTGCGCGCGGATCAGTCATCCCTCTGGGAGTTTTATAAAAAGATCGCTTGTAAGTACGTTGATGGCGACATCCAGCGGGCATCGTCTGAATTTATGCTTCGCTATCCGCGGTAAAGCAGAGAACGCGGGGATCCGCGAGTATATTCAATGTATGGGTAATCCGTCGAGCCGCTCTCTTTGTAAGACAATCGTCTCTCGTGAAGAGAAAGAGAGAGAGAGAGAAAGAGAGAGACGCGCCTTAGAACAGAAATGAAAGTAAAAATCATAAATTCCGATTAGAAGTGCTATTATGCGAGATATTAAATTGTTAAAAAGTAACGACTCGCCCACGATAAATCATACCTCGTCTCGATCGTCCTGTTGAATTGGCGGCCAATTACGCGGTCGAATAAGTAAACGATAATAATTAACGAGCGGTCCAGAGAGAGAGAGAGAGAGAGAGAGAGAGAGAGAGACAGAGAGCGACCGATAAAAACTTTTATATCGGGCTATAAAAGCGGAACGGGATGACCATCGTTTAGTGGAGGGTTAAGCGCCGGCTAACGCCGCATACAAACGTTATACTCGGCTGGGATGACCCGATGGGACGTAAAGGATGACGGGCGGCTACAACGGCGAGGAGCCGATCTGACAACCTGGGGGACACGGGGGAGGTCCAGGAGGGGGCATAAAAGTTCGCCCCCTTGCTCTCCCTCCCGATCGCGCTGCTTACAGTCCAATGTACTTACCTGCAAATTGGTTCGTCTCGCTCGTCCGGTGGATTCAGGAAATTGCCGTCGTTCACCGCCGAAGACGTCGAACCCCGCGGCGACCTCGGGCCGCCCTCCGGTTCGCCAATCAGCACTTCCGTCCGACCATTTTGGAAAGGGCTGCTCGAGCGCCGTTCCCCGATTCTTCCGCTCTGCACCGGTTGCTGTCGGGCAAACGAGAGGCGCGCGTTTTACGTCTTCGTCGAGTTGACACACGAGGGACATCCGCACAGTTTACCGCACTTTATCCTACATCTATACGGGTATAGCTCCTCGATCAGCGGATTGCGGCGGGATTGAACTCCTTAAGCTCTTACTCGGACGTTTACTTTTACCAGGACGTTAACTTTTGACGTCTTTGCAACTGATAAAGATTTTGCGGCATTTGCGCGCGGAAACTTAATTCGAAAACAGCAATACGCGATCTGATAATGTCCGATTAATCATGTGTGAAACGTGTATCCGCAATTGATGGAACACCGGTAATTAATATGTCAATGTGATTAAAACGTCATTCAAATTGTTCAACAAACAGACCCGGGAATAATTCTCATTTAGGCATAGGCGTATGGGAAAATATTTGTGGAGAAAAAAGTACTGTGATTGTTGCTCGGCGATTAATTCAGAGAAACGTTCCACAGAGAACAATAAATAGCAGTAGCCCACGAGCCTCGTGAAGACTCCCATTAACATGCTTAATGTTGGCAATTAAGCGTGATAAACTACCGATGGCGATTTACTATTCCGGAAACTGTTTAATAATTACTTAAGAAATCCGACGGATGTTGCTTATGCAAGCGACGAGCGATTAGTGCATAACGTAGTGTTGGAAAAAAATATGAGAGAAAAATGTGCGTGTATACAATTGTGATAATTACTTACATTTGTGTAGATCATTATATAATGTAATTATTATGTATACTCTCCTCCCCCCTCCCGTTTATTTACGTTTTTAAAATCCAGTGTGAAAATTTAATTGTATTATGGTTAATAATTTAACGTTATACGCGAATGCTGCTTTATATTTAAATTTACGTCTCTTTAATTCATTTCTTTAATCATTTTCGCCACTAATCAAAGCGAAACTTTGTTTATACGTGTACTATATATAGCCTTTTAAAAAGTAAATTATCCACAAAATACTATTTTCCCCTTGTATTTCTACACTTCCAAAGTAAATTGTAAGTTTACGTTACCAAGAGATTCGCCTCTTCGCAGCTGTGTTGCTTTTCCAAAGCGTCCTTCCGCTCCTGCGAGGTGTTTTCCACTCGGATGTCCGCCTCTTTTCCTAATCCCTTGGGAATCGTACCGTTGCTGAGCTTGGTGGAGAAGGCATTCGTCCCCAATTCCCTGAAACAATTAAGACAGAGGACCGGATTAATTAAGCTGTGACAATCAAATTAATCAATCGGCCGCCCGATTGTATAAGTAATAACCATATAAAATAGAAAATGCTCTCCGACTTTCCCTATTGTACATGCAAAACAAAAATGGGCCGCGCGAACGCGCCGGCATTGTGAAAGGATATCAATCACGACAATCGCAATTTGTCACATCCGGTCTGCAGCGATGCTCCGCACCGGCGTATATTTTCCCGCTTACAACACAGACGTTTGGTTTATTATGCTTTGACAGGAACGTCCCGGGGGATATTAAGCCTTCGGAAATTAATTTACAAGTATTGCGACCGCGGAGCGACATCGTCCTGCCGCCGTCTACGGCACAAATTGTTTTTAATCGATCCTGGAGGCACCTGGACCCCGAGAATTACTGTCATTAACCGTAAATGTAAGAGCGAAAATTTTACAAGAAGTGACGAGAGAAACTCCCACCGAGTTTTACTTTTAACACGCTTCGCAGAAACAACAAACTTGTTCTTCTATAAAATAATTTTAGTAATGATATATAGAGAGACAAAAAGAGAGAGTTGACTTACTTGTCCGCCAAAGTAACCGTAATTTGGCCATTCGATACGTCTTTCGAAGTGGAGTCTTCGCTCGTGGACGCTACCGCATCGTTTATCTGGAACAAGTAACAAAAAATGATCCGTAATAATATTCTCACTGAATTTTTTTTCACTTTTGTTTAAACTCGAAATTGAAATTAATTTAAAAGTTAACAACCGTTAGAATCGCAGCCTTTATTTCAGTAATGCCATACCACATGCTGCATGCAAATTTCGCAAAAAGGTCTACATCCGTGACAAACAATAAATTCTACCGTCATTGTAATTTTTTTTTTATTTGGTTGCGATGATTGAAAATTTGATCGAATGAAGAGTTATCGTAATCACGCGATGGTGTACGGCATAGTATTCAATTTAGCTTTATGAAAAATGGCTGATCGCACAGTTTTACTTTATTTTTGTCGCACGTGCTTCCGCATTTCTGGACAAAATACAATTCCCCGTGTTTATCTCTATCTCCGACGCATGACGTGTAAATCCGCAACTCGCCTGTGCCGTGCTTTACATTAATTTTTGAAGAACTTAATTTTCTAATAAACTAATTTATCACAAGTAAAATGCAATAAAAATAATTCCGACTCAATTCCCTAATGAATTAATTTATCGCAAATATAAAATGTAACAAAATAATTATAGTAGAAAGCGCTCTCGAATTTATTAGTGTTATACACGGTTATAGTGTTATATACGGTCTAGTTCAAATTATTATTATTGTAAAATAATTATAATTTCATCGACATACAACACATTCAGTAAAATCCAAAACTGGTTAATGCTTGTTATTAAGTGACAAACATTATATAACGCGTGTATAACGGTTAATATTATCACGAAAAAAATAATAATAATTCTTCTCAAAATATTCTTTTCTTTAAATATACAGTAATACACTAAACACGTTTTGCTTTACTGAAAATATCGAAAATATTGAAAGTAAAACAATTTAGAAAAAATATGCCAATAAATTCCTAGAATTTACTTTTTCCTTCAGTCAAGTAAATATTGTTAGTCATATTCTTATGTCAATGAAATTTCGATACGTCCGTTTGCAGCAGTAAAAAGTTTCAAGGATGGATTATAAATTCAAAGTGCCGTGTATATGCGGTGTCTAGACATAGATTACGTGTAGACGTCCGATATTAGTAGGTTAGAGAAAAATCTCATCAACCTGAAACGTTTTAAGCGTCTTGTTCAGTGTCTCTTTAATACCATTCCGACACCAATGTCGCGGAAAAATTGACACGACGAAATGGCCAGACAATCTCCTAAATGGCACCGCCATCGTCGACGAATTAACCGGGAGGTCCCTCAGCCCTTCCACTTATCCGAATTACGCACTGATATAAAAAAAAGTGAGAGAGAAAAAGCCACGTTGTGTGTGCCGATAGCAATAAGTGGGCTAATCGCGCCACTCGGTAGTGATACGCGAGCCGTAATATCGAGAAAACTCGTTAATGGTTAGCGTTACGACATCCACGGTGCGGTTTCCGTTCCGAGATGTGTTTCGCGCGATACGCGCCGAGAACCCGATGCGTGCATGCCTGCTTACGCGAGATTTTAAACCCGCATGCCGTATCGCGATCGCGCAAAACGGTCCCGCATGCACGGCCTTAAAATATCTCGGTCGGAATGCGGTTAATAACAAACAATACGCGAATACTTTTCTCAGACAAGCCAAACGATCGTTAATTCGAGTTTACTTCCTCGAGAGAGAGAGAGAGAGAGAGAGAGAGAGAGAAATTTTTATTAATTACACGGAAAGTTATATTTCTACGAGCCCCGTTCCCATAAAGTTAAACTTTCACTTAATAGTTTTCGATCGAAGCGCGGATCTGAATGCGAGAGTGAGTAAAACCAATTTTCGCGAACTCATATTCGACTGGGAATGTATTTGGATGTGAATTATAACTCGGGGCAGAATTATGGCATCATTAATCGCCCTCGGAGAGACCCAAATCAGTTTCGGTCGTTTCAGTCGCCTCTGTTTTACAACTAAGAAAAAAGAATCAAACTTGCGGAAGCGGAATTAGTTTCATTCATCTCTTTAACAATTTCTTTGACTATTTGCAGGCATGATCTCACGTTTATTCACGATAATAAATACGAGAATGCCGTAACGGGGGAAAAAAAAAAGATCCGTGTGTGTGTGTCAGCAAGCGTAAAGGAATTTTCACGCGTCTGTATAAGCACCGAGGTCCGAACGATCGCCGGGATTACATCGGGTTCCCGTCTCCGTTCAAAAGTGCGATACTTTCGAGTGAAGTGTCGGATGGCACCAATATTTGTCGCTCGGTTACCAACTCAGCGAAAGCGTCGAGTATCGATATCCTCGGACAGCTTTGCTCTCTCGCGACGAGCGCGTCGTCTTCGTCGCACCCGCGCGCGCGCTTACAGTTTATACGCTCGGGGCGACGAGGAATTCCTTCTCTTCTTCTTCCCGACGCATTTTACTCTTTCCACGTAATTTCCCCGCGACAATGACGGTGCGAACGAACGTCTCCCCAGGCTGAAATCGCGGGGGCGTCGGCGATCCGCTGAAACTCGTTATTGCGTAATCGAAGGCTGCTAACCGAGGCCGAGGATTTCGGACGGCCGCGAAGGCGTGTGCGAGCGGAGCAAGCGAGCGAGCGTGCGACGCGATGTGCAACGAGAAACGCCGCCGCACTCTTGTGCTCTGCACACTCCCGTAAACAAGGCCGCGCATAATCGCCGTCCGCCTCTCACTCCGCGCTCATTTACTTGGCATTCCACATTTCATAAGCAGCCTCCGTGACGACTACGCGCTTCGCTCGCGGCCGATCGATTCATTTGCACGAGCGCCGCGCCGCGCGCTTCCTCGCTACGCGGAATTCGCGCCGCGCCGCGCGAGTTGGATTCTACGTACCCGCGAATCCTGATGACGGACGTCGGACGGCTCGGCCCCGCGACGGCGCAGCGAGCGGGCGCGATAAGAATCGCCGGAAGACGGACGCGAGAAACGCGTCGACGTCTCTCAACGCGCATCTCCGATTGTTACTCGCGCGGCGCGCGCGAGATTGTCAGATTGCGTTCGGAATTGCAAGCGCGCACTCCTGTCAACGGGCGGATTAAGGTCACGGGCGCGAATTGATTTTGATGCCAGCTGTTATATACATCGCGCGCGCATAAATATTTTAAGCCCGAGAAATTTTTAAGCCCGTTAAATATTGTTACTCCGAATAATTAATGCGCGGGATTTCTAAAAATAAGAGAAAATCGAATGGCGATCTAAAGCGCCAGGCGGAACAAACTGCGAATATTTCTGCGTTTATTTTTTTTCTCTTTCTCTCTCTCTCTCTTTCTCTCTTTCTCTCTGCAGAGAGAGAGAAAAGTCAAGAGCATTGTAACAATCGATTTAAAAAAAACTCGTCGAACCACCGAAAAATTGGACGCGACGGTGGATCTAAAAACCGGCTCTGGCGCAACCTGTGCATAATAAAAAAAAAAAAGGGTGACTTCTTTCATTTTGAGGCGCGGCGAGAGATGCGCGCGCGAGATCGTATCTCTCGGCGGGGCCATCGAATCCGCTCGAACATGATATTAACAGGCAATTTGGCTAATTACGTGTCTCGTTCTTACGTACCCGCTGATGTAAAATGGCCTGGATGTCGCGCGGCTGGATCTTCTTGAGTGCCGTCAATTTCTGCAGCCTCTCCCTCGCGCTCCTGCAGAAACAGAAGAAACGTCCGCTTGAAAAAGCATGTCGCCGCTTATCCTTGGGAAGTCGAACGAGAGAGATACCGGATAGTGAGTCACGGGAGCCAATCCTTATCGCGCACGAAAGCAGCGTCTCGTGTGTTTCCATTCGCTTCTCCAACCTTTCTCACAAGCGGAGACGCGCGCGCGATACCTTAGCGTTTGTAAATTGCCGCTGAAATCCTTTGTTGAAATCTCTAATTCGCGACGAGCGACGAGTGATTATCCGTTCTCATTAAATGTACTTTCACAGGAAGGTAATCAGAAGCGATTTAATGGACGCAATTTTCTCAGATGAGTCTTACAATCGAACGGTCGCGCCTTCCCGCGAGATATATCGAGATTTTAAATCGCGTCTTCGCGCGAACGGATTGAATGTAAGAATAGATCTTGCATGATCCGAGGGAAAGAAAGCTAATAGAATAAATAATGGGTGGGTTATACGCGTGAATTGAGAAAATTAATTCCATCGCTATTATTAACGTCGCTGATGAATGTTCATGTATCATCGCGTCCGCGAGGGATAACCGCCGACCGGATCGATGTTACCGGATCGAACAGCAAAGAGTAATAATAATAAAAAAAAAAAAAGAAAGAAGATATCGCGGAGAGCAAACAACCTCCCATGATTTTACGACATCTCATCACTGAGCTGTCATTATCGGCTCGATTGGAACGCGTGCTGCTTTCGAGCGATTCTCGCTGACATTTAGATGACGCATTCTCTCGTTCGATCAAAAACACGTTCGCCCGCTGGACACCGCCGCCTTTTATGTGACGTTTAATCGATACACGATTCCCGCCCCGACAGGAATGTATTTACTAGAGAAGCGGGGCACTAGATCTCTCTCGTCGTCGTCGTCGTCGTCCGCGTGCGTGTGTACATTGTGTCACGTAGACAACGTATACGCTATAACGTCGCGCTCAAGGGATGCACCCGTCTTTTACTTCACTACTCGTGAGTATATATATATATATAGATATATGTTCAAGTTATATCTCTCACCTCTCGACGGCGATAACCCAGGCGTCTCGTATCCGCCCAGCGTTTGGCCCGTCCAGCTCTTCTGTCGGGAATTCACGAAGAATTAATTAGGCAAATTTATCGCGCATTTAACACGCGTCAAAGTGGGCCATTACCGAGGCCGCGGCTATAGTCAAATATATAGCGGCGGCTCCGGTGGTAAAACGAAGGTGAGTGGAAATAAGTGAAGCGCAGTCTCACCGCGTCTCTCTCTCTCTCTCTCTCACTCTTTCCCCCGCGTGAGCCTGACAAATTCCCTTCGTTTCTCATTTACTCCGCGCGCGGAGAAGCCACCGCGTGTTTCCATTTAATTTAATATCTCTCTCGCACGCGGGGCAGCGTGCCTTCCCTTTATACTCCTTCTCTTACCCTTGCGTCGCGCGCGCGCGCGGAAATTTTTATTTCCGCGGTTTCAACCTGAACCAGCGCGTCCATTTCATTTCTTCGAAATACAGCGAGAACGACGTCTCTATATGTATTCGCCGCGCGCGCGTCGCGCGAGGCGAAAAACTTGGTGTATGCGCGCGCGCGCATCCACATTGTCCTCGTAACTTTTTGCCCACCGGTTATTTATATCGTCCCTTAGCGGGGAATAACTACGGACCTACCGCGTATCAACCCACTTTTCTATAAAAAAAGAAAAATCTGATCGATCGTGCACGGCTAACCGTTCTTAGTGCAGGCCGCATCTTCGTCGGCTTCCTCGTCGTCGATGAATTTTATACCGGACAGATCAAAATGCCTCGCCACGCCGCCGCCGGGCGAGGGCTCCGCCTGATCGTCGTAATTCGAGGGCCTCGCGCCGAGCTTCGGCGGTGGATCGTCGACGATCGATTCGTCGACGACGATCGATCGGCTGTCGTGACCCGAGCGCGGCGAGCAACCGCAAAAGATTAGCTTGCGAAAAAATTTCGACATGCTCATACTTTTGTATTCGAGTAAGCGAGGACAGCTTTTCACACCAGGCGCAAAAACTCTTTTATTGTATATATATATATACGTTCGAACTTGAGAATTGTCCCTTCCTTAGCGAGCTACTACGCTGGTCTTTTTAATTGACATTGAACTACATTGATTTAGATCTATTTTTAATTACGTTCTATTTATAAGGGCGTGTAGTCCTATCATAAATACACACATCCTACGAAAGAATAAAATATATATGGATGGTAAAACAACCCGGCGCGCTTATCTCTTAATGCAAGTGTTGTCTCACGTGTCTAATTTAATATTTCAAAAGCCGTAATTTACTCCGCTTATTATTTCACGCCGAGCGCGAAATTTCGTTTTTGTAACTCTATCCAGACCAGTTAAAAATTTGTTTCCGCGATGTTATTTCTCTACTTCTTCATTAACACGACAGCGAACAAAGAAATGTGACCACAATGACCACAATTTCCGTTTTAATGCGCATCGGCGTTTCGAAAAGTCATAATTAGCAATCGATAGCCAATTCATTCGTTTACACTGGCTGCGCAATCGATTGGCCGAACTCGTTAACGATATTCGGAAACTGATATCGGGCACCGTACGGAGCACTGAATGAAAAGCTTCGGCGGCGGCGGAGACTGGCCCGAAAGCTTCGCCCTGAAAGAGGACGGGTATTCGCGCGTGCACGTGTCACGAAACTAGAAAATAAACTCTCCGCCGCAGCCGGCGACTGAGAATGGATAGCACGGACGGCATTCACGAAGGAGTTTATATTTGGAACACTACACGCTGGCACACGGGCGATAAAAATTGACAGAGAGCGCCAGTTCAACGTACTTAGCACGACGGAGGCGGGAGGAGGAGGAGGAGGTGGTGAGGATACAAAGGACAGAATGTTTAAGGAATTTGCGAAAGAGAGCCTCGTTCGCCGAAATTCGCGCGGAGAGGATTGAAAGAACAAACGCCAAAGATCGATAGAGTGTCGGGCGGGCATTCTTAAATTTCTCGAATACGTGTAGACCTTCCTTCGCGGGATCGTTCTTTTTGTTACCAGTTGATGTGATCCCCGACCTGGTTTCCTCGCGCAATCCGCTTTGGTGCGAACGAAGAAGCTGATTAAATGTACGTCTGGCGGTTTTCATTTCTGAAGGAGACCTCCTCAAGACACGCTATTCCCGGCTATCGGGAATTTTCATGGGCGAGAATTCAACTTCCATTTCGCGTTTTTTTTCCTCTTTTTTTTTGTTTTCGAGGTTTTCGAGCCCGAGCGTTCGAAAAATAAAATTGTTGTGATAAAACGGATAAATTGATTCCTCAAATATCATTATAGAGTGACGCGATTATCGTCTACTCTCTGCGACAGATAATTAATATTTTCTTTTTCGATTGAGTCAATTAACAAAATTGGATTTCTCTCCCTCTCTCTCTGCAAAATTCACTCGGTGAAAATCGTTCATTTTCCAATCACTTTGACAGCTTTTGCTATTTGCTTACGGCCCGTACACACACGTTATGCGCGCATACGTAACGCTGTACATACACGCACCATGCACCTCGTACTTCGTTCATTGTCTTTCCGAACGTGTATACAGCTGACATAGTGTGCAGTGCGCCGCAATTGCATATCACTTGAAACGCTCCAGGCCAAGTCTCGGTGAAGCTTTCCGTGTCACTACCTGCATACATTCATTGCCTTAAAGCCTTTTGTGCTTTACCGAACGACAGGCGGGGGGGGGGAGGGGGGAGGCGCTTATAACGCGCGCAAGAAAACGCTCGCAACAGTCTCCCGTTTTGGTCCCTTTTCAAAATGTTCTGGCCTAGCTCCAAAACGTATTCGGCGGATATGGCACGGCAATTCGGAGAAAGTGTGTTTTTCGTCTGAAAGCACACCCCCGTTTTACCCTCTCTGTTTTATTGTTAAAACGCTTCTGACATTCCGTGACGAGCTGTGTCGCGTGTGTACAAGCGTGATGCACGAAAGCTAAGCTTTGACGAATTTATCTCGGGACGAGTGAGAAAAATATTAAATTATGCCAAATCAAATTAGTATTGGCACACTAATTAATAATTAAGCAATTATTTGAACAATAATTACTTGTAAATCGGTATTACTTCATATAACTCAGATTGGGCTATTGGTATTATTTCATTTGGATAATAATCCTATAATTTTTCAATAATGTTTGCTAATATTGCAATCAATAATTTAACCGTTAAAATGTTTTCATAACGTTTTAATAGCCAAAAAAAGCAACTTGAGATAGCTTAATGTATAGAACACAAATCACGTAAAATTATCACAAATATCATCCATAATTTAATATTGCATTACGTAATTATAACAGTAATTATAATATATCACTATTAATTTATTAACCTAAGTTAATTATGGGATATATGCGCGGGGATGTATGAATGTGCAAATACTTCGTTAGCGGTAATTCCTCGCTTAGCGCAGCACATATCGCCACCTCATTCTCATTCCGTGTTTACAATGAATAAGACATTCGTATGAATACCGGCAAACGGAATTCGGAATCAAATTGCATTTAGCGTTAAATGCGGTGGCACAATGGCGGCGCGAATGCGAGGTCGAAGGCGCAAGGCAGAGGGATTAGGGCTAAGATACAGGGATGAAGAGAGGCATTACGTTTCGCAAATTCGGTCGGTGACGCGATAAATTCGGGTCAAGCTATGCGTTTGCCGTGATATCAACGTTGTCCGGAGTAGTATCCGCAAACGGCCCCGGAGAAATCTACTTCGTCGGAAACGGTAACTAGATGCTCGCACATATGTCGTATATATACATATATATATGTATATGTACCGTGTACACCACAGCACGGCAATCGACCACGTTACGTTAAGTAGGCTTTACCCGAGTGCCTAAGCCGGACCGCGCGCGCTCTCCGAAAGGCACCGCGGTAGTTCGATAGTTGGACAACGGTTAACTTGCGAATAATTAAAGCCGGTCAATCCCAGTGCTAAAATACCATGCTCAAAACCGCGCGATCGTATTTTCCATCCTGTCGAACAATCGCGTGAAAATTAGCGCACTTCGCCCTAAAATACTCGTATAAGAAAAGGGAAGTCCCGGTTTCCGGTATGTTTCTCCACTTTTACGTTTCGTATCTCGATCTCGTATATTTCGCACCTTGACGTTATCAAGATGAATAAAGAGAGCGCGGGTGACACATAGAGTTCAATTTTTCTCGCACACGCGAGTGATTATTATAGAAATCGCGCCTTATCGCGGCTGGAAATAATCGTTTCTGAAATACGACGGGGGGGAGAAACGACGAGTCTGGCAATTTTCATAAATCACACGGAACGATATCTAAAAGCTCTGTATGAAATTAGCAGATACGAGATATTATTCATATGTATATGTAAAGATAATACAAGAGGATACAACTGTACCAATGCGCGGAATGGTTTCGATCATATGAGTAGTACGGCTTGACGCAAGAGGAGGCGAAAACCAGTTTTCTAACTGTATAGGCTGTGCGCCACGTTGATGTATATATAGCATACATATATATATATACACACGTATACACACGGAATCAAGCAACGGAGAGGCGTGCTCACCGAGGTTTGGGCATTTGATCTATGAGACAATATTTTGATCCTGTACACAATACGTCCGAATCCAATACCAAACTACTTGTAAATTTCTGATAAGATAATTCGAGGTACTTTGAAGAAGAGACTCAAATAATTGTCGACGCATACTAAATTCACTCATCCGTAATAAATCTTACAGTATATACACCTACATGTAAAAATCATCAAAGGCTTTCGTAAAATTTTATTTAGATTATTTTACGAATATCTGGCACAATTAACTTTCCACACAAGCAACAATCAAAAATTATTATTTCGATCATATAATGTAATTAGGAAATTTCAATTCACTTTAAATGCATAATTTTAATTAAAAATGTAACAGGTATATGCCACATTTATGTATATTCTAAAGGTAACGGACAGACAAAATTTTAATTACGTCTGCGTTTAAAATACGAGGTCACTATATGTATGTATATATCGCGTCTCTAATTACTGCAATCGCTTTCAACAGATATTGTAGACAACAAATAAATCAAGCGGTGAGAGCTTTGCTAACATTTCGAGGAAAATTGTGTGCCTTGCGAATTTGCATACATGTGCAAGCCGCAAAAAGGAAATTAGTCATCTCCTTTTTTCCTCGTTGCTTTCTTGATAAATATTTCTATGTACACGCGGTCACGTTTTAAAATAGCCGTTTTAACGTTCAACTTTTTCGTAAAGGTACGTATATAGGTACGCGGTGAGCGCGCGCGCGCGCGCGCAATCAAATTTAAAATTTAAATAAAAGACCATTAAGCGAAATGGCATTTGTTTAGTTTCTCCGCGGTGGATTACGCGAAACAGCTGGTAAATTGTCGGAACGAAAGGCATCACCATTCCGAGACAGTCAAGACTATTGAAGGTAATAGAGAAACAATCGCTAACGGTCCGCTTACTTTTACGAGCGCGATAACTGTTTTCCGGGATGTATCGAATCCCCGAGACGATGATTTCAGCATGCGCGGCGACTGTCTCAGCCCGCCAAATTCTCAAGAAACTATGCGCGTTATTTGGCGGATCGATACACCCCGGGTATGCGACCTAATCGCGTTGGCACGCACTAATGCGTAGGTATATCCAATTTTGCAATGGCATACGTGATTCAGCCCGATAAGCGTTGCTGCAGCGGTCGCATACATTAGAAAAAGTGAGGGCTTTAAGAGATACGCGTAAAATAACATATCCTCTTTTCGAGAAGTTGCTGTCACATTATTCAATAAAATTATTAGCTGCTATAATTTTCGTATACCTAATATCTCATACGTAATCATCGATAGTCCTGTCAAAGGGGGAAACAAGCGGGATTAGGTGCAACGTCTGATGGTTGGCGATTACATGACACTTATTCAACGCGTTACATCACTGCGTGTTGCGCGGGGCTACTGGCGAGCCGCGGAATGCGCCGGTCTAAGACCCACTTAAGGAGTTACAGCAATGACGGAAATGGCTAAAGATCGCGCGCATAGTCAGCATATTTTCGTGAATATTCAGAACGAATTTCTCAAGCCGTGCCTCACAACGATATGTCCGTTCTTACAGAATTCGACGATATTAATTCACTTTTTTAGTTTCTCTAATTTCCAGATTCCCTTTTCGACGACCGTATTAATTAATCGAACGAAAATCCACAAGTTCACCGAGAAGAATCTACACTCGACAGAAAGATTCGATACGGATTTCGGGCCGCAAATGCGATACCGATCAGCGACGGACTGTCGGTCGTGCAAAAAAAAAAAAAAAGAATTTTGCCGTACATTCGGCTGCTCTTTTTTCCCCTGTGCAACTGATTCCATCAGAATTCAACAGGTTGGGACGAAAACAATTTAGCGCGCATCACGGGAGAAAAGTGCGCGCGAGAGACGATTTAAGCGATCGTGCCTAATTTATACGTCGGACGGCCGATCTGCTCCCGGGCCGCTCATTCTCGATTTCTGCCGCATACCTATCGCGTTCTCGCACGCGAGCGCATCGGCCGCGCGTATACAGGGTATGCCCCGGCGAGGAGCGCGCAAAAAAAGGTAAGAAGACGGCGCGCAACCGTATATATATGGATTCCAATTTTCCTCGACGAAAATTTCATTTCGATCGTCGTCGCTCGGCATTCGTTCCCGCCGTTCGAACGTCTCACGGTAATCGAGCCGCAAAGTGAAAACATCTTGAGCCAAACGTCATATGTTATCTATTTTCCTATATACATTTTCCCGTAGCTTAACTGCACTTAATCGAAAATTCCGTCGCGAATCCCCCTCCGATCCCTCTCCGAGCGAGGATATATCTCGATCGAGACTCGGTCCGAACTGCCGCGCGAAACGAGGAGGAGGCCGATCCGTCGAATTCAACGGTACGCGAAATCCGAAATCTCTCCTCTCGCGCCGGGCATTCGCCGGACACCCCGTATACCTACTCGCTCCGGTTTCTACCGCACTCGCTCGACTGCATCCCGTGCCTCGCGCTCGTAAAACCCGTGTGCCTCTCCCGTCTTCTGTACCGGCTTCACGCATCTCTCCCGTTTCCTACTCTCCTTCGTCACGTCCGCGCGGCCCGGCGTGTTCGGTGCGCGGCGCGCGGCGCGGCGCGGCGCTTCCTCGTTTCCGTGACGGCGCGGCGCGTACATACATACATTCAGGAGCGCGCGCGAACACGCCCATGTACAACGACAATACGGGTTTGACACGCATCGTGGGCAGCGCGATTGTTAGCCCGCGCGCTCGGGGAGGGAATGGAAAAAAATAAAAAAAAAACACACCACATTCCGCATTATTCGCGGTACGCATGTACGCACACGGAAGGCGGATGTACGGCCGCGCGCGGATGTTGACCGCCATGAAAAATTCACGTGGGGCCGGTTCACTAGACAGAAACTCCCTCCTTCCTCTCTTCATTTTTTCGAACCCACCCGAATCTAAGGTAATTCGTAAACTCATTTTTATATCGGTAAACGCGCGCATTTAGCATATAATTTACGTTACCTGTACTGTTAGAATCTCAGAAATGTATGAGAGTGCATTTATTGATAAATACGGGGAATAAATACGGGTCTAAATGTAACGTGTAAATGTACTTGCAGGAAAAGAGAGCAGGAAAAGAGAAGAGATCGGAATGTTTTGTAATGCGCTCTTGCGCATAAATAGGTCGGAACGGTTCGAAAGATATTTCTCGTGGATCAGTTTTAACGAATAAGTTTCGCGAGTGGTAAATAAAAAAAAACAAGAGATACGTATATACGTGACGAAACGGACGGCAGATTCGAGAAGAGCTGAACAAAATTCAAGAGGCGGTGGAACAACGTGACGTTGACCGATGATGCAAGAAGTAAACTTCGCGCCTCTAACAATGAATTATTATAGACATACGTCGGTCACTCTTCTGACATTTTTTGAACAAACTAAGATTAAATATAATGTACAGGTTGTCACATATTATTTATAATAATTATTATGCGTAATAATAAATATGAACATAACATGAACATACATAAAAAAAAATGTTCTACTTATATAAGCGGGAAATTCCTTTAAGCATTTCCTCTAAGCAAAAAAATTTTCCATAAAGCATATTCCTCAACTATAACGCGTATTTATCTATAAAGAAGTGGCACATGCACTGTAATCAAGAATATTATCTATAAAGAAGTAGCACATGCGCTATAATCAAGAATAAATTCTCATAGTAATTCAATATCCCTCTACATTTTAGAATATCTTTTTGAGCCGTATATAAGAGGAAAATCTTTTAGCATCGAGAGGGTACCGCTAAAGGATAGAATATTTTTGGGTTTAGTAATGACATTGATATTGAATAGATACAACTTTTCTAATGGAAAATCCCTTTTTTCTTCCTTAATCTGAATTTTTTCTCTATGAATGTGTCAAAAAATCAATTCTAAGAAAAATTTATATACAATATTTATTCCGCGACACATAGATGACATTATAATCGACACATTTTATCACTTTTTAGTTTATATTTTCGAGCAGAAGCATCCGTTCAATCATCTAACATTTACAGTTTGTGAATGTGATTTATTTAATTGATAAATTATATGTTATATGATTAGAGATAAAGAGAGAGAGAGAGAGAGATTCTTATGAAACTTAGGAAATAATTTCGCAAGATGCTTTTCTAATGCGATATTCATATAAAGAATCTCCAACGAGGCTAAATAATCATATCTCAATGCAAGGAATGCGATTGAGGACGTAATATAAAAGCGTGCATAAAACGCAATAGCCTATTATCCTGGGGAATCTATTATATGTATACCCGATAATCTAATGAATATTCCTAACGTTTCGTAAAACTCAATAAGAGACAATCTATTTCGTGAAGCGCGAATAGAGAGCGACGAGTAGAAATAGAAACGTTAAAACGCGATACACGCGAGTGAGAGGATATTAACGGAACTTATGGACGTTGTATGCAAATTTATATAGGATTAAAACACTCATGCGGAATGTATTAACGCAGACTTTTTCATTGTGACAGGGGAGAAAAAAAGAAGGACAAACGAACGAGCGATGTGACGAAGTTAAATAATTATCGCGAGCTCTCGCGAGAGATCCCGCGCGCGAGAGATCGACGACGACGATAGTGCGTGAAAAACGATTATTGGATAATCGGAACAAATGAAAGAAATAAGATTTTTTTTAACACACAGATCAAGATGCTTCCACGGTACAAATTGAAAATTCGTTAATGTAGCGCGAGATGACACGCGGCGCACAGCCATGGAAAGTTAATCGAACGGATGGAAGAGGAAAGATTTACGCGCGCGATTGATCGAACGCGAACGCCCGCTAAGAATTATCGCCGACCGGCGTGACAGGGGAGACGGTAAAAGAGACTTAATAAAAGTCAGGCTATACGAGCCCGCGATACCAGGTCGTAAACAGTTGCGGACGCGAGCTGAAAACCGCGGCGCGACGAGGTGTGTATCGGGAATAAGTGGCGCGCGTGATATTGCGAAGTCGACATGTCACAAGAGACGGTGAAAGAGAGACGAACGGCGGAAAGCGAGGAAGGGAGAAAGGAAGGAGGACAGCGGCGGACACGGTGTGAGAGAAGCGTTGGCACGTTCTGGTACCGCGATCGTTCTGCTACCAGAAAACGTAACGGCTGCCCCGAAACTGCTGGCGGCGGTTTACACCGTAAGAGATTGACGCGCGGGGATCGCCGTTTAAATAAGGAGCTCCGAGAGAGGAGCGGTAAGAGCGCGCGATAAAGAGAAAAGAGGAGCGAGTTACCTTTGGCAGATCAGCGAGTCGCCGGGATGATGACGATGACGAGAGAGAGAGAGTGAGAGAAGGAGAAGGATAGATAAGGAGCGAGATAGATAGCAAGACGGATCTCCTCGCGCCCTGCAGGCCTGGAAGCTGGAAGCGGGAAGACGCGTTGAAGTCGCTCGTACAACACCACCCTATCGGACGGGATCACCACCGGAGCACCCACAATCTATCACGAATTCACTGCTCCGTCACGCGCGCAACGATCGCGGGACCGTTCACCTTCGACCCGCGTGTCTCGATTCGAAGCCGGATTCGCTCGTGATCCGCGCGATCGATCGCGGAACCGCGGCTCGTCTCGTCCGACCGCTCCGGCACGGCGACGACCTGGCGAGCGCGGAAACGCCAAGGAGAGGAGCGAAAATCAACGACGCTACAAGTTTTGCGTTCCCGCGGTGCTCCGCACCGCCGCCGCGCCGATATGGCACTCGCGCGACTCGTGTGCGATCCGCGGCGCGATCGCGATTCACCTAGGCGCGCGCACACACACACGCACACATACACGCACACTCACAGTCGACGAGAAACGAGAAATCGCGCGTTCTCCAAGAAGAAGCCTTACGTACGCGTCGACAATCGCGTTCCCGTCGTCGTTGTCGTTGTCGTCGCGCTCGCCGACGGTAAGGACCTGCGATCGCGGTACCAATACGGAACGGAGCGCGCGGAACCGCTTGGCGCGCGTACGAACGGCTCCTCCGTACTGCCGCGCGGCGCGGAGCGTGACAGCGGATACCATTCGAAGGTTATACCTCCTGGTCCGCCATGTGCAGCCGCCTGGCCTGTCCGCCTGCCTACCTGCCTACCTCCGGAGAGTTCTCCACTCCTGTCTGCCCTCCCCTCCCGTACCCTCTTCATCACCTTCACCGCGCGATACCGTATACGCGGCCACCTGGAGCGTTTACCTGGCGAACGCCGGACTCGCACGAGCCTGCCCGGAATCGGCCGACGATCCCCCCTGAAACGCCGTTCGAATTTTGCCGCGCCGCGAAACGTAAGTTGCCCAAGCTGACCGCTCCTCGAGACCGCGTCCTTCTATTATTCTTATTTCCTATTTCTGCGTAGATTTATTTCAATGTGGATTAATTTCAGTGTAGATTAACTTTAATTTCGGTTTAATTTACTCTTTATCTTTTCTTTAAAGTTAGTTTTCTAAAATTTTCAAATTAATTCTTAAAATAAAAAAAAAAGAAAGGAAAAGTAAGTTAAGCTGGGATTAAAATTACTCTACATTGATAGAAACGAACGCGATGTTAAATATTCCTGAATAAAAAATTCCTAATTGCCGAAGAACTACGTTCTGAATACGGCCTGATAAAGTCGCAAACACATACTTGAGAATCAAACGGCCACGTACGCTACGCGCCACGTTGCGAATTTGAGCGAACGTATAATGCTGCTCGCAGAATAGAATGAAACAGCTTAATGGGGGCGATTATTGGAATAATCAGGAATATATTACGGGTTCCGATAAATACTGGGCAAAAATAATGATACAGAGGCACGATTCAAGTGATTAAACGAATTAAAGGGCTTGTAATTCACGTCCACTTCACGGATGCAATATTGAAATCGATTGCAATAAACCTGTTATCAGCGCGTGCAATACAGCGGCGCTATTCATACGAATGAATCACTGTATTATCAGTGTCCGCACCGACACTGACACGTTATCGTGTCTACCGCAGCACACCGATCGACAACGGAAAAAAAAATAAAAAAAAAAGAAGAAAAGACGAAATAATTATAATTGTTTCGAAGCGCACTTAGTGTGCTGCAAATTTCGCGTATTCATAATTCTCTCGTGCGGAACTTACCCCCCTCCCACCGTTCCCGACACGCGAATCCGCTACTTTTGCCAGAAAGGAATGCGGCATTCACGCTCGAAAAGACCTTACCGGAATTTTTTGAATATCCTCCGAACGACTGTCGTTTCGCGCACCGTCGTCGCTCGGTCGGAAAATTGTGTCCGGCAGGAACGCGTCAATATCAATTGGCGACTTCGTCCCAGCCAGGCCTTGTGTGACCGAATTCTTATTTTCGTCGCGGCCCCCGCCGTCAAAAGCTGTCGTCACCGTGCGCGCGTGACGTGTCGAAAACGCCGCACGTTTTATTCGACGAGGGAGGACGAGAACACGGTACGGGACAACCCGAAATCGACTGTGGCCCATGTTATTTGAACTGTATTCAAATTCGTACCGAGCGCTTGCCCCGGCACGGTTGCGATAAAACCACAATATCATCCGGTTGACGATGAAATGTCTCTCATTTGCTTTAGAAACATCTGTTCAAAGAATAACACGTCACCACGCGGCGTTTCAAGTAACGAGGACTTTTCACGTGAAAAGTATAACTGCGCCCGTTTTTCGGTCCGTTTCTTACTTCTTCTATTTTCTTTCGTCTAAACTTTCACATTATTACGCTCGGTTGTTTGTTTGTAATTCAAGATTTATAATAATTTAATTGTCTTACGTCATTATCATTTTTTTACGCTTCACTTATTTCTGTCTCCTTTTCAACTTTAAATGGCCCAAAATATAATAGTAATATATAATACCATTACGTTTAAAAACGTAAATATAAAAAATGTAAAAGAGCGAGAATCGACTTACCCATCTTGTTTCCGCTTCTCCGGAGACGCAGACATATTGTTCGAGATTTGATGCACTTAAATCAAAAGAAACACAATTAGCTGTATTATATATATATATAATTAAGAAAATATAAAAATAAAAAGAATTTAAAATGTACGCGATATATTATATATTTTCTCTTTCTTTTATATAAAAATATCTTTTTATTAATTATTTTGTCTCATTTCTAAAAGAATGATGATAATAATTCATTAAGAAACATACGAAATGATAATATAATGAATATGTAATAAAATCGTGAAATATAAAGCGCGATTCTAAAAACATACAAATAATATAACCAAAAATATACTAATATAATTACCTGATGTATATATTGAATGACTTCGTTATGAGTTGCATTTTCCAAGGTGCGACCGTTCACTTCTAAAATTTCATCGCTTACTTCCAGAGTGTCCACATTGTCCGCCGGCGAGCCTGCATAAACGAATATAATCTCATTATAATTTTGTGAAATTTAAACTGTTATAATACTTAGCGTTAAAAGCAACAAAAAATTGTTTAATAAATTTTAATAAAAAATTCTGATATGCATTGTTAATGTTGATCAGATTTCGTGTTAAATGGACACTACGGCGCGCCTTCGAACGCGACATCGCATTCAATAATCCCTATTGAAACCAGACGTCGAAGCTTGCAAAAATCCCGTGTTTAAATGCCCATGGCTGTAACACATAATCTGGCTTCGTAAGCGGGAACGTATATCTGCTAATGAGCTCGACCATTTAAAGGACATTGCGCGCAAACGAATCGTAAAAGCAACCGACTGGTGCATTCCATACGGAATATAAAATGGTGCGAAAAACCTTCTTCTTGATAAACGAATAAAAAAACAAGCGTAGTAATATAATCGATTTATCAATGCGCCTTGTAATTCGAACGTCGATAGCGGAATAATTAACACACCGTGTTTCAAATTCGCGAAATACGTAAAAATTAATGGAGCGCTCGTGCAAATTGCATTGAATCGCCGATGTTACACATATCTTTTTGTATAAAAAAGGTCTATCTTCTGAAAAACAAAAAATTAGATTTAAACTTCTAAGAAAGATATGCAACAGGAATCGAGGCAGGAAAGAGTGAAACATAAAATGAATGCCTCCTCCAGGGCGATAAAGCGCGCGTTACGATAAGTAAACATAAAGGTCAGCCTATAAATAAACACGTCGCGAAACACGTCCTCTATGTAAATCGTCGCGCATTACTGTAACACGTCGCGTAAATCGGAAATCCGTCCGTCGCACATTTCCCGCTTCCGAAAGCGTGCGACGTGTGCATGACGTGTAAGCTGCGCGCATATGTGATGATCGCTAACGAGAAAATTATCACTTCTCATTTAGATTCCTACGCGCTGTCGCATATCCCTCGCGAACGATCGAGGATATAATCGCCGCGTCGATAGAAAAGTGGCTGCACAAGTCGAAAATTAAGCATTTCTGAGGGACAACCGCAGAAAATCGATCCTAAAGTCTTTCGGATCGAGTGAATCGAGTCCCTCTCATAAAAAAAAAAAATGTTAATACTTGTGTCACTTTACCATCAAGGGGACGATACATGTAATCTGAAGAGACGATCGCGATTCGTTTGACACACATTCGACAAACTGATGTGAATGCCAATACAGATAAGGATAAATTAATCTATTAATCGGGAAAATTTGTAAATTGAAACGTGAAATCGCAGAAATTCTGTGAAAATAAAGATAACGTTAGGCGTGGCTTACAAAGCGAAAGCACGTGAGTTTTCGAAAATTTAAAACACAGCATATGCATTCTATATAGTCAGATCGCGCTTTTGTTTACACTCCAAGTGCTCCGATAACTTGGGAGCGTTAATGGTGTTTTATCGTCGCGCGAAATGTGTTTCGCGAAATATTTGGCGTCCGTCGAATGTATGCGTCTGACGGGATGCAATAACACGCGTCGTACGTTTTGTTGCTATAACGTAACGTATAACCGCGCGCTTTATAAACGTACCGTACAGCTTGATCTTCCCGTCGTCGTTCGTCAGTATAATAATGTATCCTCCTAGATCGACCATTTTCGCTAGTAATTATCCGCCGTACGTAGGGGTAGTCCGCTATTAGATTACCTCGCGCGACACTCCGCGCGAATGGCGCGCGCGCGCGCGCGCGCGCTCAACGTGCACGGTAAATCACTAATTACTTCGCACTAACGCCGGGTCCGCCCCGAAAAATCGGTCCACCGTTATTAACGTCGTTAGCACATGCCATTTTCCCGGTTTCCTCTTGCATCTTCACTTCATTTTAGTATCGACCTCGTGACCTACTTCGCGGCCGGCTATAACAACGATTATATTTTTCGTACGACACGGAGAACGCACTCTTACTTCCCCCTCTTCCTCTCTCTCTCTCTCTCTCTCACGGCTTTCCCCGGTTTCGTTCTTCCTCTATTTTTTCCGTTTCCGAGTGGCTTTCCTTTATCGTGCACCGTTACGTGCATTTAACCGCGCCTTCCGACGTGCTCGCCGCATTTACGATCGTATCGCAAGATCGTCGATCGATTGTTTATCCAAGGAATCCAAGACTTCCCTCTTTCTTTCTCTCTCTCTCTCTCTTTACTTCTCTTTTCTTTCTTTCTCTCCGCTAAACGCACACTAAGGCATCTATGCTCCACACGAGGGTGGTATAAGAAAATTGCTACTACGACGAGAACTACGATACACGTTCAATAACTCGGAGCCACCTAAGAGATGGACTAAGGAACACATAATTATCTTTACGTTCGGCACTGCGCCGGTGTGTCGCGATTTTATTATTACGTATTATGTTCTTCTTTCGTCTCTCTCTCTCTCTCTCTCTTTCTCTCTCTTTCTCTTTTATTCTTTTTTTTTATAAATCGCGCGCCTTGGCTTTCCCGTCGTCAGATCGTCCTCGCGCGGTACGTCGCGGTCGTCGCGAGGGGAGCGAGAGGGAACGAAGCGGCGCCTCCACGGGGCCCGTTATCGCGGGCCCCCCTACATCCTTACGGCGACGTGCCTCGCGAGCCACGGCGTGAGGAATGAGCGATCGCCGGTTCACAATCCTTCGGCGAGCCGGAGCGTCTTATTATTGATCACCGCTTCGACTAACGTTTCGTGTGCCGTTTCCGTGCACGCACCACCGGCCATCGTTCCGTCGTTGTTACGTTTCGCATCCACCGCATCAGCCCCGCGCGGCGGTGCACGGTGCCGGAAGCGCGTATTAGCTCTGACCAGCTGCTGCCGCTACTGCTGCCGCCGTTGCTGCTGTTGCTGCTGCTGTTGCTGCTGCTGTTGCTGCTGCTCCGATCTTACTGTGCACGCTACCACCCTTCGTGCGGTCGCATGTCGATCGTTACGGGGCATCTGGCCCGTAGCGCGGGGATTACGCACGACGTCCCGGACTTCCCGCGGGATTCCCTGGCGACGATCGAGATCATCGCGCGCAATTCTCACTCCCTTACGCAACTGCCACTTTCTCTCTCTCTTTCTTTCTCTCTCTCCCTCTCACGGCTTATCGATACGCGCTTGCTGATGCGCGCGTTCGCTTGAATCAGATCGATCCGCGATCGTAAAATCTCGACTGGTCTATTCTCACGGTTCCCCCGGCGCGTATATAATTCTCCCGATGGGACGCTTAATTCACGCTTAAATGACGCCCGCGGGAGCGACAGTACGTCCCTCGTGTCGCTCCACGTAGCGCGGCGACGCACGAAGGCGAGGATCGAATCACCTGGTGCAACGGGCTCGCGCGAGGATCTCGCGGGATCTCGCGTTCGACATCACCGCGGCCACCGACGTGTTCGCGTAACGACGACTCTCGGCCCTCCTCGCTCCCCGTTCCGATAACCCGAGTCTCTTCTCGACTGTCCGCACGCACTCTCGCGCCCTGCTCCTTCTCTCGCCCAAGGATCAAGGAGATCCCCCAGTGTCGAGAGTAATCTCGGCTTCTCCGAATCCGAGAGGTCTGCGATTCGGATCTCACAGACTCGGATCTTCTCGGACGATTTCCCGCACGAAACGCTGCACTTACGCACTTACGCGCACTGTCTGTCTTCGTCTCTCTTCTCTCTCTCTTCGTGTCACGGGGATCTCTCTCCGGGTTAAGACACACGCAACTGTGCCGTGCTCTATTTCTCACCCTCCGCCGTCACGACGGCGCGCAAACCACCACCCTAATCGGTGCCGCGCAGTGTGTGTGTGCACCTCGGGAGCGGCATAAACGTCTCGAACCCCCGGCCGAATCGCGCGAGTCCGACTAACTTGGGGGGAACGATCGGAGGGGATGGTGAATCCGCCTCGCGGACGACGTCGAGGTCGACCCCGGGGGGAAACGGCGCGAGATGTCCGCAGCGCGAGATGGGTGTGAACCCCGTGGTACGTGCGCGTTGACCGACGGCGGCGGCAGCCCTGCCGACACCGCTCTCTCTCGCCTCCGGAGCAACCCTCCAACCCTCCACGGAGCCGCCTCCAACCCTCGCCACGGAGCGGCGTCAGCGGCGCGGCGGTGGCGGCGGCGACGGCGGCAGCGGCGGTCCGCGCCGGCGTCGTCCCGTTGGCGGCAATCCCCGGTCTTCGACTTTCGAGCCCTCCGCCTCGCGTATACGCCGCAACCTTCACGCCGTACCTGCGCTGCCGGCTGTACAGGGGGATGATGATCGGGACGCGCGGCGCAGCGCGGCGGTTCGGGGCGCGCCGAGGAAGGGCGCATGCAGGGTGGCGCGCTCCTCGCAGCCGCGACAATCGCAAATTAGCTTTGGGATTCGTTTCTCGGCATCCCGCGACTCGCAGCTGACGTGATTTACACGCTCTGTTTCTCTTTCTCTCTCTCTCTCTCGCGATTATTAATAAGATTTTTCCTCTAGCCACACGAGAATGGAGGGCACGTCTCGAGAGCTGTGTGGTAACATCGAGGATGCTGTTACATATCTAAAGCCGCGCCGCTGGCGATATCTATCGTACGACGAAAATTACGAGAGAACTGTACGCGCTTTATCGACTGCTCTTGACTGCCGTTGACTATAGATTCCTCGATAATCTTTTTTCGAAAGACTTTTTTTTTTCAACGGAAATTGGGTGAAAAGTAATTACGCCACGCCGGATCTTGAGTTTCAAATGAAATAAAATCCACTTTCCGTTCTACGATTCGCCGTTATTTTTATCAAGTTGTTCACGAAATATTATAATATTAATTAAAATTTGAAGAGCCGATTTCTATAGTTGCTCTTTATAAATGTTAAAACGTTATATTAAACAGCTCAATAAACAGTATAATCCGTAATGAAAAATTGAATTGATTCGAAATCGATTATCTTACAGCTTTCGATTAAGATCCATATTTCATATCTCACTTTTATCAATAAATGCGTTTATTTCTGAAATTCTATAACATGTGTAACATAAACTATATATATACATATATTCTAAATGTACGCTAACATTGTTATAAGCGCGTTCTGAATACGAGCCTATAGAAGTTTCCTCATCAGAGATTTGGAAATCAATTTGGAATTCAAAAACAGTGATGCGATATTTGCGATATTTACATCAGTCTCATTGCGTCGAGTATTTTGAAATGTCGAGATATTAAATTCCAGTTACTGATGCTGTATCTCTTTTCACAAGCATGATTTTTTTATTTATTACGCGATGAAAGGCTGATGCGAGAGGTAAAAGCGCAAAATTCTAACCAAGTCTTTATTATACGATATATATAACTAGAATTTCAAATATCCTATATTAAATTCACGAATATAAGATCATCCTCTCCGAACACAATATTGGATCTCTGAGATATTTACACAAGGGGGTTCTATGCTCAGAGGGCTGCCGCCTCGCCACGTCGCGAAAGTAGAATAGAAAACTTATATTACGTTTGCGTTCCTCTAACACTCTCACCGTGCGAGACCGGCAAGAAAATATATTTTTCTAAAAGCTTTCATTTCGTTGATATTCAGTTAGATAGATTCAGTTATATCAAACAAATCAATTTTTGCAAGCCTTGAAAAAAATATATATCTCGTACCTTTAACGATCTCTTAACGCGAGAGACATATTTTGCGAAACTCTATTCTATATACCTCAACTTTTATTGCTGAAAGATTAATGCAAATAATTTTCACGGTAAATTCTTTTAAATGTGAAGAGATAGCTTTCTAAATTAGTATCGGTATTTGCAGAGTTGCGAAACAAGTCCTTACGCGAGTGTCGCGCCATAATCCGATGTCTAGGTAATCTGAACTGTTGTCCAAGTCCATACATATGCATTAAGGGTACGCCGCAGTCAGAGAAACGGATACGCGTGCATTCTCAAAGATAATCGCTAACTTATATAACTTTTTCAGATTTTTAATACGTGTAAAGTGTCTCTTATGTATCTTATAATAATACTTCTTGAAGAGAGGCACGTTATATACGTAGGATGATACCTCAATAATTCAAACACTCTCTGACGCCAATCCTAGCTGTGATTCCCTTTTGAGAGGGAGAGAATCTCTATATTTATTGAAGACAAAGTTAGACATTCTAGAATTACTTTTATGTAAAAATGTACAAAAATATTTTAGGAATTTTTAAGGAATTTTGGTATGTTTTTTGTAACTTGCGCTTATTTGTTCTCAGGGAATCGTAAGATTTTCCTACGTTCCTGCGGGTTTGCACGTGCACGGGAAACGCGTGCAAACCAAAGGCGAGACAGAGAGAACTGCAAGACTGTAAGATCAATATAGGGGATGTTAGTTCGGTAACTGCCTTTCTGGTTTCTCTCTCTCTCCTTCTCCCTCCCCCTCTGCCTCTTTCTCTCTCTGACTTTCCTTCAGCTTCCTCTTATGTAATTGCATTATCGCGGTATCGCCGCACGGAATCAACGTCGCCCTATTGTCTGCGATCGAGAGCAACGTTTAACTTCAAGTACGGATTAATAGTAACCCGCAGGCAATCACGATGAGGCAAGCTCGAGAGCCCGCGTTCTAGTTAAACAAATCTTATCACTGAGGCGAGAACTATTTTGGAAATTGAACGAATCGCTTTGGCTCTCAGCTTTGATTTAATTACCAATTAGGTGATGATCCTACGCCGCGCCGGTGCGCGGATGAATTAAACTCGTGGAACTGATAAAATCCGACCTGCGATGTAGTTTTACGGCATGTTCTCTTACACAGCGTACATATTTCCGTAATATATATATAGATATACATACTTGTATTTATAATAAATACGTAAGTATGTTCCTATTAAGAAAAATCAAATCTTGGGATATTTTTCGATTATAATTCGCACGCGTGTTACATAAAAATTTTATTATTGTATATATAGTTTATTATTGTATATTCTCTTACTGAAATTCGATTTAATACTGGAAATTACTTATTTTGTGTACTATAAAAGCACTGTTGTTCAATGCTTTTAATATTCAAAATAAATAACTACTACCTTCCAATATAAAATTTTTTGCAAGAGATATTTTAAAAATTAGTTTTTAGTTTGTATTTAAAATTATATAGCTTGCGTTACCGACGAATTTGAAGTGTTAAAAACTTTAACGAGAGGTCGCCAAAGATAAATATGTTGCTAATAAAACTTGTTAGTAAACAACAACTAAAATAACAATTTAATAGATAAAAAATATAAATGTTACAAAATTGTAAATTCATTAAATGTAACTGTTGTACAAATGTATGTAACATGTTTACTTGAATGTTTTGCCACTTTGTTATTTCCTCAATAATATATGTAAAAAAAAATATATAATTTAGAAAATTTTTTCAACTAAAAAATTTTTAAACTTAAAAAAATTATGTAATTTTATGTTAATCCAACTTAATCCACTTTTTATATAGAAAAGAAAGTTAGTATATATATTTATAATCTCTTCGGAAACGAATTTTTAAAGTTAAAAAGAGTACTGTGTAATTCTTTCTTCAATTTATATTTATATTTTACTCAGTTTAAATCATATAGAAATTAAAAGAAGAAAATAATAAAAACACTATAATGAATATTGCTCATTTCTCCTTTGTCATGAATATTAAAATTAAAACAAAACTAAACGTACACGGTACACATAAGTCCTAACCTCTAAAGAGGTTAACTCACCGTAAATAATTAGTATGACAAAGAGCGTGGAATATTTCCAGAAAGCAAAACGCTGTTCTTCTTTAACGGGTTAAATTTTTCGTTTCGCTTTACTCCTTTTCTCCTAAATGTTTAATTATACACCTATATTTCATTGTAGATACATAAAAAGTTTAATGCAGTGCAGCAAGCAGTTCCACACACAATGAACAGATAGTTAAATACGCTAATGGCATGAAATTAAATGCAAAAGCGCCAAAATTATCTCTAGCGGCCAATTGTCGCACGTGTTTGATGCAACGTTTCTCATTGGTTAGCCACGCTCGCGTTATAAGAAAATGACAGATCAACGCTGACGGAAGCAAACCAGCTGCGGGGGCTGTGGGGGAGTTTAATTAATGATTATTCAAGCGTCATCGTGTCGGAACGTTAATGCGCGTTAATGCACACGGCGGTGGCTCGACGATGTCACGCATTTACTGATAACGCACGATTGTGCGTTGTTTTTGATACATAACCCTCGACCGTTTTTTTCTTGGTAGTCGTTCCTTTGTGTGACAGGCAGGATAAGGACTCGTAGGACGCAGGACGCTTGTGTGAGCAGGTATGATATGTGCGTTCAGCTTAACATATGCATTACAGTTTGATTTACAAACATAAATTAATTCCTTTGTTCTGTTCCTGCAGCGCCGTATCAGATAATCAATTAATGCATATCATATCTGACCTTGTTTCTGATCCGTATAAGCAACAATGTCTTTGCATATCACATTGACGATCCTATCTCTCTTCTCTGCTGCGTTTGCCTCTGTGATACATCATCAGCCGGAAGCTGTACACCTTTCCTACGGTGGTGAGTTTTATAATATATAAAATTTTATTTTATATATATTTATACAATTAATATATAGATAACATTTTTAATTATGCTTTTGAAAAATACGAATGATAATAGGGGAGAAATTATATTCCAAGTGTTTATAATTCTGCAGTTATTTATACGATTGGCAGAGATGATATATGCTCTGAATATTAATTTTCAGACAACATTCATGACATTGTCGTCACTTGGAGCACAAGAAATGATACAGAAGAGTCAATAGTGGAGTATGGTATAGGTGGATTCATTCTGCGAGCGGAAGGAAATTCTACTCTTTTCGTCGATGGTGGACATAAGAAACGAGAACAGTACATCCACAGAGTGTGGCTGAAGAATTTAACGCCCAACAGCAAATACAGTAAGATCTAATATCTCGAGCATCTTTTTCGTTTGCTAATAATTATTCTCAATTGCCGCACTAATAAATGAACGTTTGATTGTTCGTTGTCAGTATATCATTGCGGTAGCCGTTATGGATGGTCAAATGTGTTCTACATGAGAACCGCACCAGAGGCTTCTGCAGATTGGTCGCCGCAAATAGTTATCTTTGGCGATATGGGCAACGAGAATGCGCAGAGTTTGTCGCGATTGCAAGAGGAGACGGAGCGTGGCTTGTACGACGCTGCCATACATGTTGGCGATTTCGCTTATGACATGAATACGGATGACGCACGTGTGGGAGACGAGTTTATGCGGCAAATCGAATCCGTTGCCGCTTACATACCGTATATGACCGTACCTGGCAACCACGAAGAGAAATTTAATTTTAGCAATTATAGGTAGGAGAGACACCACAGGAACAAAAGTAACACGGGACAAACGTAATAGATAAAATCGAGTATGGTATGTACCATACTGAAGTATGTATGTACGTATCGTATCGTCATTCGTCGAGCTATTAAGTTATTATTAAGATAGGAATGGAGGCGCATGTCGACAAGAATAAAAACAATTGACAATCAATTGTAAATATATTTATGTATATTCTTGTGTCTGCTACGTTTGTCCCTAGTTTTCGTTATATTTAAATGTTTCTTTAATAGAGAGAGAAAGAGCATAATTCATTGGCGATACATCAAATATTGGCATGCATTGGGCACATATTGGGCCAATATTGCAAATGAATTATGCTACTATAAGATTGTTGCTTGATTATATATATGCAACCCGATATTTTTATGTGAACCGACTTAAATCTCATTTTTTAATAATCTTTCCAGGGCCCGATTTACTATGCCAGGCGATTCAGAAGGCTTGTGGTACAGCTTTAATATAGGTCCTGTACATTTTGTAGCTATAGAAACTGAGGCTTATTACTTCATGAATTATGGTATAAAGCAAATGGTTAAACAGTATGAATGGTTGGATAAAGATCTGCGTGAAGCTAATAAACCTGAAGCAAGGTACGCTGTCAATTAGACCGTGTTACAACATAACGATGACTGACGGAGGATTATGATTACAGAGCGCGACGTCCGTGGATAGTAACATTTGGACATAGGCCAATGTATTGCAGCAATAAAAATGCAGACGATTGTACGAACCATCAGAGTCTGGTTAGAGTTGGATTACCGTTTTTAAATTGGTTTGGATTGGAGGATCTGTTTTTCAAGCATAAAGTCGATTTAGAAATCTGGGCGCACGAACACAGTTACGAAAGGATGTGGCCCATGTACAACTTTCAGGTAAATGTCGCCTGCTAAGTTTCTCTTACGGGGGAAAAATATTTGCGCGCTTGCTAATAAGCTGGGAATTATTCTCGTAGGTGTACAACGGTAGTTACGAAGAACCATATACAAATTACAAAGCACCTGTACACATAGTTACTGGATCAGCTGGTTGCAAGGAAGGTCGAGAGAGCTTTATTCCAAACTCACCGGAATGGTCCGCATTTCGTAGCTCAGATTATGGATACACAAGAATGAAAGTGTTCAACAAAACTCATTTATATCTAGAACAGGTATGGCATAGATATGATAAAAACAAATCTTAAAAATTGTGTTTCTTTTGTAATCATCATAAAATAATAATTTCCGTTTAACGATAGGTGTCCGATGATAAGGATGGTGCTGTTTTAGACAGAGTTTGGCTCGTGAAAGAGAAACCTTTGCCACAATATGTAGAAGTTTCTTCTGCAAATTAATGTGATAATATAATTAAATTTAATTTTAATTAACGCCGTATTACAAAATAACAATTGACACAAAATAGAGATTAAAAACATCTGTCAACTAAACTGTTTTAGTGAATAAGAACTTTCTTTTACTTCGACTGTGTATTATACGTATAATTATATAATTGTAATTCGAATTTGGTACACATTTTATGTAACTGGACATACCACGGTCGAAATGTATACATGAACAATAAAATATGTGATATTTACGTGAGCGAGTAAAAAAATTAGTAAATGCAAAAAACGTATAATATAATCCTTTAATTGTTAAAATATAAATATATGCATATATATAATTATTATAAGTATATATAATATAGTTTTAATAATATATATACATATATACATATAAATATATATTTGTATATATGTATACATATCTATAGTATTAGTGTATAAGATTTCATAGTTCCATCTAACTCTCATAATTAATTACTATTTAATGATACATAAAGATATATAACGAATAGCCTTGACTGTTTTTTTTTTNTTTTTTTTTATAGGAAAACATCTTTTTCCGATTTAAAATTCACTATAATTAGACATGTGTGAGTCTTTCGAAGTTTCACATATCACGTATTTTAAGACTATTCTTCGGATAGAACTCATTCGAACTATTCAAGTTGTTCCGATCGCTCTAATTGTGACTAACATATTTTCACCTATAAACACGTTTCTTAATATTTATGATAAATCAGCTCTTGAAAAATGCGAATTTATCTAAATGATATAAATGATATAAATTAAGTAATTTAGATCCGATGAGTAAAATAGGATAACAGTTGATTATTTTATATTTTCAGATTTGCATTCAAATAGAATTACATTATTCGTTCCTAGGGAGTAATCGTTTACTAGGCACTTTGATCACAATTATGCACAAATCACTTTGTGTCGATATACCGTTAAAAGTCTAGCAACGATTTCACTTTTGCGATGATACGAACAATGAATAATTTATATATCCTTCATTATTTCCATTGATAAATTATTTTTACATAATGATTAAAATTAAAAAATAATCTTTCGAGATTATTTTAAAAAAATATAGATTTGCTGGCAATAAAAATATGATTTTTACATATGAAGATATGATTTATACGTGTACTAAAATCATTACTCTTGGATGATTTGTAGTAGTAAAAAATTTTTCGAAATTCAGTAAATTAACGGTAAATAAGCTATGATACAACAAAATCTTACATAAAATTTTTATCTTTCAGACTTTAAGCTTGGAACTATGGAATTGAATGTTGCTCAAACTTTAAGCTTATGATTCAACGATAAATAATCCAATTCAATTATAGTAATATAATAGAGAATTTAGCTTCTAATTTTCTGTAACGCGTAATGCATGCATCCACTATTAAGTTTAATATATTTTGGTTGGGAAATAACATAGGTATAGAAAATATTTAAGCCACAAGTTTCTTTTAAACAACTTCCTTTTCCAATTCCAAAAATAGTAAAACATTTGTTTCGAACAAGTGTTCCGAATTCTATACAGCCCAGAATTTCCGAATACTCGCACATCTCCAATTATTATCAGTCATAATAAATGACAATTTTCATAAGGCTAAAAAAGTGATCTCCAATTTATACAATAATTCAATTAAAGCTGATATTTTACTACACATTCAACTTTCACAATGGACAAACCATTTTCTTTTTCGTTTGGCCCTTAATGCAATTTTCTATTTTGGCATCTGCCGTAACAGTCATCTATTGAATTAAAAAAAAGATCAGGAACTGCCCTTCCATAAATAAGATAATAAACGGTGATGATGAAGTTGGAAAGTGTCAAGTGCAGCTTTTGTTGAACGAAACGATTATATACTTACGATTACCGCACGTTCCTTGATGACAAGAAAATTATTCAATATTCACAATACGCGTGTCTCAAGGAGTTTTTAGTTAACTCGATTCAATTAAGAACGTAATTTAATCCCTGTCATATTCCTTCGAATCTATATGCAAATATTAATCGTACTATCTCGATCTAATCTTATAGTATACATTTTGCCATATACAATTTTAATGAATATAATTATGTGTATAGGTGTAATATGCGCGCGCACACTTATACGCATAAATCTAATTTCTTTTGCCATTGGAGATATGTGATAATCTCTTAAGATGCATTAAAAAAAAAGCATCATAAAGAAAGATAATTTGATTGATCTGCCTATTGGGGGGAAAATTTCAAGCTTTGCAGACAATCGTCAGATACATATCGTAATTAAATTCTTTTGCTCGAGATTTTTCATGCATTGAACCACATCTCATTACATTAATTAAGCAAGACACTTGACACTGTCAGTGATTGATAGAAACAATGGAAGAAGTTGCTGCTGAATGACTTTCCTGGTATGAAAATTGAGGAAAATGTTCTTGTTCTTCTGCTATAGAATTTAAACCCCCTCCACTACCCAAACAGCCCTGATCCGGGGGTGTAAGTTCAACACTTTCGCCGGTAAATTCACTATCAAAATATCGAGTGTCAATATCTGAAGTCACTTGCGGCTTAAAGGGTGGAGGTATCTTCTTCTGGACAAGATCTGTCCAATTGATACATGAAAAAAATGCATGATTCATGATGTCCTTCGCATCATTAGGTCCACCGCCTAATCTTCTACTTGGATCCTTTATTAATAAACCTATATAAAAATAGCATAAGTGTAATTTTTTTTTCTTCACTTAAAAGCATCTGTAAAATTTATTTAATTAAGTAGCAGCTTGTAATGCTCACCACCAAGCATATCTCTTGCTTCATTGCTAATCGTCCTAGGAAATCTTACTTCTTCCAATAAAATAAGCGTAAATAGCTTTTCATGATCTTTGTTATAAAAAGGTAATCGACCACACATCATTTCATACATGACTACACCCACACCCCACCAATCCACAGCTCGTCCATAATCGTTATCTTCAAGTACTTCTGGTGCCAAATACTCTGGTGTTCCGCAAAATGTCTTTGTTGTTCTCCCTACGTTATAGAATTAATCTCTTTAAAATAATTCTTCGTACAACATTTTAATAGTTTTTAACTACCGTTCAGTTAGCGAATGATACAAACCATACGTAATGTCCTCTTTGCACAAACCAAAGTCAGCAATTTTAATATGCCCATCTTTATCCAAGAGGAGATTTTCCAATTTGAGATCACGATATATAATGCCTTGCGAGTGCAAGTAACCTAAGGCCGATATAATCTCTGCGCCGTAAAATCGAGTACGATCTTCGCCAAATACTCGTGATCGGCTCAAATGGAAAAATAATTCGCCGCCATTTACATATTCCATAACAAAACACAGCCTGTCCGCCGTTTGAAAACTGTATTTCAAAGACTGAAAATTTATGATATATTTAATATAATTCACAGTGAAGACACTTTAATCAAACAAATTATAAAATTGCGAAAAATATCTAATAACATTTAATAATAACATATACATGTATTAAGCAGTATTTTACATACGATTAAAAAAGGATGATTCGTAGTACGTAATACTCTGTTTTCAGTAAGTGTGTGTGCCACTTCGTCTTTACGGATAATGACCTCCTTTCTTAAAATTTTTATAGCGTACAAATGTCCTGTTGCTTTTTCTCTACAAAGAATTACCTTTCCAAACGTTCCTTTTCCCAAAACTTTTAAAAATTCAAAATTTTCAAGTGTCTGAAATAAAATATATAAAAAGAAATTATAAATAAAATTACTTTTAAATAAATGAATAAACACTTAGGTATCTAAATCGACCGTGGATTGTTTCAAGCAATAAATTAATAAATTTACGAAAGTCAATTTCCTTTATATTTATTTTTTTGTATATTTATATACTTTGTACTATGTATATTTATAGAAATGAACAGTATTTATGCATGCATTATAATGACAGTGTGTGATTCATAATTGAGTAATGTGTTATTCAGTAAAGATAAGATAATCAGATCAAATAATAAGAAATATAAAGTTTGATAACTTACTACTTTCTTTTTGCCGGTACTTTTACTACTTGAAGTTCCTTGGACACTGAACTTTGCTGATAATTCGTCGATACTACCACCGTCTAGATCAGTAGATACAACACCTAAGGAACTACAAGAATCAGACCTGGCACCTACTGACGATTCCATATCAACATCCTCCGAGGAAGAAGATTGTTGCATTTGTGGTTGTTCTTGCTGTTGATTTTCTTCATTTGCTAACCTATCCGCTACATATCTGCGAGAAAATATGAGGAAGAGAGTTAGATGAGCATTGCAAAATGGAGCGTCAAAGAATTCGACATTCCGGAGCTCAAAGGATTTCTGTTAAAGCCCAAACCTGATTGCTGCTACCCAGTCTTCCCTGTCCTGCTCCGTTTCCACGTGAAACGTCCTTTCGATTACGGTTGTCCACTGGAGGCCTCTGATAACAAATGTATAGGGTTTAGGTCTGTCCACCGACATTATTTGGCACCCGCGCACTGTGAAGTTATTTAATGGCTGGGATGTTTGCGCAGCCATCTGTGGATCGGGCTTCGCCTTGAACCCAACCAGTGTACCATCGTCCCTCAAGACAAAATACCTCGATCTCCAATTTTTTATGTGCTCCCCTGCAAAGAAAATTATTCTGCATTTTAATTCTGCATACATAAATATTTGATCAGGAAAATTCAGCTCCAAAAATAAGGCTTTAAATGCTTGATCTTTCAACTTTAATAAATTACTGTTTAAAAATCTTATCACATAAGCACACCGTAAAATTTTCAATTAACATATTCAATACAAAATATATAAAGAAAAAATTAATAACATCAATTGTCGGAGATCTAATACTGATCTAAGTTTTATCTAATTTTCTCAAGGTGCTACGCTCCCACGTTTCGTTCACCAGGTGAGCTACAAAATCGTACATTGCGATTGTTCTTAAAGTAATACAAAAGCACGTGCAGACTTCCAACTTTTGCGAAGACATAAAAAAAAAAAAACAAGGCTCCGCGTCCACGTGGACGTGGAAAACGAGACCTGACCATGGGCGCAGATTTCCATTGGAACGCTCCTCATTGTGGAACGAGCGATTTGCGCGTGAAAATTTCGTGAGAAGCGCGGAGGAAAGGGCGCTCGGGGGATTTCGACGAGATTTCGGTATTCGTCTATCCCTTCTGCGTTGCACGTTCGACGACGGACGCGGCGCGCTCGTGACACCCCCAGCCCGCGGCGTGACATACGCTCGCGCGTAACCACGCAGGGGGAGGAGCGCACGGGAAAGCCGGAGCACGGGGCCACCGGAGGCTCCGGTAAACATCAAAATGTAAATATTATGGCGGTACCGCGTTTTTGGAGCCATCCTTCCTTAACGACACGTTGACCGCCGCTACCGCTGCCGCTGACGCCGCTACCGCTGCCGCTGCCGCTGCCACCGCTACCACCGCCGCTGCCGCCGCCACCGCTGCCGCCGCCGCCGCCGCCGCTGCCTCCACCGCCACCGCCGCCGCCGCCGCCGCCGCCACCGGACGCTGCGACGTTCATCGCTGCGTCCCCCATCACTCGCTCGTCGATACGCACTTGTCGATATTCCGGCGACGCTCCGTGTTCCGTTCTACGTCGGGAATCTCACAAAAATCGCGAACACGCAGTAGCGGGAGTGGTGCGTGTATGTAAACTTGAGTAATCATAGATACGCGTGCGGCAGGTGATGCATATGTACACACTGACCGTCGACGTGATCACGCTGAACTGAGATACGTCAGAAGCGGCGCGACGATCGCCGAGGAGTCTAAAGTCGCGTTTCCACCCAGTTTTCACACAGGAGGACAAGCCGCCGGATGATGAAATGAGACATGGCGGACCGAACCCGCTCTAACCCTTAAACCACCACGTCCAAAGAAATCACACCAACCACAATGTCGAACTGACAGATCGTTTATTATGCTCCCGCTAATTTTATAAATTAATTATAATAAAAATGTACGTTTTCTGAATACTTGTTGATGGGGAAAAGGAAAAATTAGTTTTTATGTGAGGGAAATTAACAAAAACATTTTGTATACAATATAGAAATAAAATATCTTTAAATTGTCTTATCTGTTATCTTTAAATTGACAATTAATACGTAGATGTCTGATTAATACTGTCTGTTATCTGTAAATTGACAATTAATACGAAAATTGTTGACAAGTAAAGTTTCAATAGCGGTCTGTGAGACCGATATAGTGGTTTAAAGGTTAATAGCGTTTTCGGAGCAGGTTTGATCGCTCCGGGAGCGATTAATGACGTCACATGCTCTCCTCGTCCAATCAGAAATCTAAAATAGAGCATGTGACGTCATTAATCGCTCTCGGAGCGATCAAATCCGCTCGGTCCGAAAACAAAAAATATAGAAATTCGCAGATCGCGTCAACAAATCGAATAAGCCATAAATTTTGTTCCAATTTCAGAACGATTTTAATACATGTCTTGCCCATGACGTAAAAAAGTGAACCAACTCACAGAGATGCGCAGTAGCCGATTTGGTTAACCAATCGTAGCAATATTAAAGAGAGTAAGTAAAGAAAATATCTATTAATGTAAAATATTATAACAATTAAATTATGTCATATATAATATTTCAATATCGCGCTGCACATTGGACCGGATTTTGATCGGCTGACTTCGCTATTGTTGCACGTTAGTTCAACTTGTCTTCTTACATCATGGTATTGCCTATCTACAAAAATTCTGTCGATGACAGTTAGACAGCAAAATAAGTAAAAATGGCGGTCACCATGGATTCTGTGAGAGAAAAAGCGCTTCAAGATTATCGAAAAAAGCTTTTAGAACATAAAGAAGTTGAGTCACGTCTCAAGGAAAGTAAGACATTTTTGTCGATATTTTATATAATAAAGTTTTATTTACAAAGTATGTATATATATGTCAAAGGCTTATAACCTCTCACATCGTCTTCATCAAAGTTCGTTCGTTGTTCCATATTTTACTCTTAGATACATTTTTCTTGTGATATTATTTCATTAATATACTATGAAATTTCTGTGTTTTATATCTTATAATTGATTCATTAAAAAAAAATGTGACTAATATGTATGTACTGTCTAGTGAGAGAACACCTCAAGGATCTGACAAAGCAATACGACAAGTCTGAAAATGATTTAAAGGCATTACAAAGCGTTGGACAGGTATGTTGTCATAATGTTACAACTAATAATTTATAATATTGCCTCTATATTTCGTGATCGTTATTCTATAGATTGTTGGAGAAGTATTGAAACAACTTACAGAAGAGAAGTGTAAGTAATCAATTTACATCGAACTAATGTAATACATGTGTCTGTATCTTGCTGTCTATTTAATTTCAAAGATGGCTAAAAATTCCAAGCTTTATTACAGCGATATGTTGTTCATAGAATTCTATTTCATAAAAACAGAGATATCATTTATTTAATGTAATAGATATGTGTAGCTTGCAAATTTATAGCCAAAATACAAGTCAATGTGCCCAAAACTGAAGATAATAGAGATTTAATTTGTTTTACAGTCATAGTGAAAGCGACAAACGGTCCACGCTACGTTGTCGGATGTCGGCGTCAATTGGATAAAAATAAATTAAAATCTGGAACTAGAGTTGCTTTAGATATGACAACTCTTACCATCATGCGCTATTTGCCGCGTGAGGTAAAAATAATTCACTAATTAATCCTTAAAGATCGATTCCTGACTTGTCAGAAATTTATTTGTATTATTGTGCTTTTTAGGTCGATCCGTTAGTTTATAACATGTCTCACGAAGATCCCGGCGATGTGACATATTCTGCGATCGGTGGTTTGAGCGAACAGATACGCGAGTTGCGTGAAGTTATAGAATTGCCGTTATTAAATCCCGAACTTTTCCAAAGAGTTGGAATCACCCCTCCCAAGGGATGCCTGTTGTACGGCCCTCCAGGTACTGGAAAGACGTTACTGGCGAGAGCTGTCGCCAGTCAGTTGGATGCAAACTTCTTGAAAGTTGTCTCGAGCGCTATTGTTGACAAATATATTGGAGAATCAGCTAGGCTGATTAGAGAAATGTTCAATTACGCTCGTGATCATCAACCTTGTATTATATTCATGGACGAAATTGATGCTATTGGTGAGTATTTGATATTTATAAATAAAGACAATATCTAGTTAAGAGAGAATTGTAGATGTTATTAATATTTGTTTTCACACACATAGGTGGACGTAGATTTTCGGAAGGGACAAGTGCCGATCGAGAAATCCAGAGAACCCTGATGGAGTTGTTGAATCAGATGGATGGATTTGATTCTTTGGGCCAAGTTAAAATGATAATGGCCACAAATAGGCCTGACACCTTGGATCCTGCGTTATTACGGCCAGGAAGGCTGGACAGGAAGATCGAAATACCGCTTCCTAATGAACAAGCTCGTTTAGAGATTTTAAAGATTCATGCCTTGCCAATTGCCAAACATGGTGAAATCGGTAAGAAACTTGCTCATTTCGTATTTTAAGTATTTCGTTTTACAATATTATATTACAATATTAATATGAATATTCGTATATATGTAGATTATGAGGCAGTGGTTAAACTTTCGGATGGATTCAACGGCGCCGATCTAAGAAATGTGTGCACAGAGGCTGGCCTGTTTGCAATACGATTAGAAAGAGAATATGTAATACAAGAAGATTTTATGAAAGCTGTCAGAAAGGTGTCCGACAATAAGAAACTCGAATCGAAGCTAGATTATAAACCTGTGTAATTCGGTGTGAAATACTCGTGACTAATCATTTTATATTTCGAAAGTAATATTGAATGTCTATTAATTTTTGTATGATCCAAATTGGATCATTCAATATTGCCTTGCTACAATTATTTTTTATTGTCCATAATAAAATTATATTTCTGTAAAAGTTTATTTAGCGCATTAACGCATTAGCAAATTTATATGATGCAATTAATAACAATCTAAAGTAATTGATGTAAAATATAAGACTTTTATTTCTCTCCCTGATTCGGTTATGGCAAATGTTTTGAAAAATTCTGACAGTACGTCGATCATTGTATTTATATTTGTAAGAATAGTGTTACAATCTACTCTGCATTGCGTGCAAGACGAATCTTCTTCCTTCTCTGATATTCCTGCAAATTGTTATATTTTCTCTTGTGTAAAGATTGTAAAGGTATGTAAAATATAGACCTTTATTTCTCTCCCTGATTTTACTCGGTTATTGCAAACGTTCATTTGCACATTCACACATATTTTCTAAAATACAAAACATTGGTCAGAAAATATTTTCTTTATATTTGCAAGGATGGTATTACAATCTACTCTGCATTGCGTGCAAGACGAATCGTCTTCCTTCTTTGATATTCCTGTACATTGTCATATTTTCTTTTATACAGAGGTGGAAACAAGTTCCGATTGCCGACAGTGTTTTTCAAACTCTGCCAGGACGTATTAAGACGACTGATCGAGTAACTCAGAGCATCGTGAGTTACAAATCTGTCGTCGAATTTATATACCTCTAACCCTTCATCCGTTAATACCCACAAACACTGTCTGTGCAAAAGGCATTCTATAGGTTCGGCTTTCGCAGTTATGGACTCCAAATAGCTCACTTGTAACTGTGTGTCACAGCTGCCACTAATCCTATAAACCAACAGTGTTTTGCTGGTATAGAAACTCATTACAATCAAGGACTCCATTCTACTGAGGTAAGACACTCTGAGACACTTGACGAGCAGCGCGCTCATGGATTCGTCGTAATGAATGTCACGCAGAAGTTGATTATAATTCTCCAAGTCGCAACTCGATATCCTATCGCAAAAGCTCACGGACGTTAATTCAATTCCGCACTTGTAGTCCCAGAGCTTGATGTCACCGTCGCCACCGCACGATATCAGGACGCTCCTCTCGTGCGGCAACTCCGAGATGTTCGTCACGAATCTCTCGTGTCCCAGGCAGTAGGATACAATGTTGTAGCAGTTCGGGAACGTGGAAACTCTGATCTTCTCATCCCGGTCGGCCGTCAGAACGTATCTCGCGTCTTGCGTGACGAGCACGTCGAAGAGCATCGACACGTGTCCCAGGATCGGGGTTCCGCTCTCCGTTGGACGGTCGGTGGTCGAGAACAGGTAGGCCTCGCCGGCTTTGTCCGCTATCACGATGTCGTTGCTCGGCGAGAATCTCATTCTGCTCGCGGCCCTGGCGAGCGTACGACTCGACAGGAGTGTCAGGCCGCTCGTTTCGTACAGGCACAGCTGCTTGCGATTCGTGCACACGGCGAGATACCTCCCGTCCTCCGAAAACGCCAGAAACGTATCGTGACAGGCCTCGTTGTCCCCATTGTTGTGCTTGGTTATCCTGCCGTTCAGATCCGGCAGGATGATCGTGTTCTCAGTCCTCTTGTCGATATCGTGTATTATCACACGTTCGTTGTTGCACATAGCCACGTACGGTTCGTGCACGGAGAAGCTCATGGTTGTGACGCGCGCTCGTGAGAGAGGATTTCCAAGGTAATATCACCGTTCGGCAACGCGATCAACAGCGTGATCTTTTCTCCGGCTCCGGTTGGAATTTCTGGAAGAAATGCACATAGTGCATTATAAATGCAATCCCTAGTAGAGTATCCTGCATGCAACAACACGTGTTACGCATACTTACCATAGCCTTGACAGGACTTCTTCTTGTGGCCCTTGGTTGTCCGTACGGATCTACGTACCACAGTTTCTTCGTAGAACCCGGAGGTCGAAGGGCTTGACTTCCAGGCTTGTTCAATTCTGACAGGACTTATATAAGATAACTAACATAAGGACTAACGCGCTTCCGGTCTCGTTGAAAAACGTGCAAGCAACATCAGCGGGGCTGCAGAGGGGCAGTAGAAGAGGTTAGGTTAGAGATCACTCTAGGTTAGGTTGCTTTCCCGTTGTTTGTCGCGGACGCGCAGTGCAGTGTGAATCCTGCGCAGATTCGCGCGGCTCGGGTCAATTCGGCTTTGGTCGGGAAATCGTTCGACGGCAGTTCCGCGCGCCACGACGCCTTTACGTCCACGTGAGTTTCCGAACGCTCACGGGCTCTCTGGCACCGGGCTCCGACTCCCCCCCCCTCTTCCGGTTGGCACCGAGTGCCGCGGAGCGGAGCAGAGAGAGAGAGCGCGATCGCGTCTCTGTGCGTTGCGAGTCGTCCACTCGTCCCCGTTCGTCCGAGAGTTTGCGGACGCGCGCGCGCGAACACACAGGCGTGCTTCTCACGGGCCACGGCTGACAGCTGGAGCGCGGACGTTCCCCACATTCGTTCCTTCGTCCCTTTCTCACGTCTCACGCCGAACATGATAGTGATAACCCGACGGGCGACGACGCGCCGGACTATCGGGTTATACTTATAAATATCGGCACCCCCCAAACGGCGCGGCGGCGGCGGCGGTGGCGGCGGCGGGGATTTAAATTTGGATCGTATCGAGCGGCGCGGCGCGGCGGCACAACACCGACCGGTCTCGAGGGGGGTAGGTGGACGACGAGGGCACTATTTTAAAAACGATCGGCAGGCGGCCGGTTTTATGTCGGTTTCGGTGTGACACGCGCTCGACGCGTCTGCGAGACCAACGACGTCAACGGGAATCTCTCACCGCGCTGGTCTGTGTCTTCGTCGTCGTAACGTATACCGCCGTTAAATATGGGGATAATACTGTCCAGATTTCAGGTGAGTGAGTACCGAGGGGCGTCCCCTCCTGACGTTTCGTTGGAGGTTAGCGCCGTTACCGTACGCGCACGTACGTACGGGCGTACCGCTCCTACGTCCTGTCCGCGGAACAAAGCGAAAACGCCGCCGGAGCAATAGATTCCAAATGTCATTTGCAGCCTATTTATAGCCGTGAATATCCGTGTTCGGATGACGAAAGATCGCCGTGATCGCGTAGATCGCGCGGTTAACCTTGGCGCGAACGCGCGAAGCCAACGACTTCGGGCCCTTTTTTTTTTCTCTGAAACGCGACGAGACGTACGGCACGTGGCCACAGGCCGCATAATTGCGCTCTCTTTTCCGGGCATCTCTTTTCGAAGCGGTCGCGTACGCGACCGATCCGAGTCCTTGAGCGTCCGTCGCGCGAACCGATTTTCCCCGATGCCCACCATTGTCATGAGTAAACAAAAACGGTCGATAAATTTATTCCGCGAAAGGGGGGGGGGGAGAAGGTTATTGTGAAAGACCCAAACATTAACATTCAATGACGAACTTTGTTCTAATTTAAACGCGTCGCCGAAGGAAATATATTATAGATGCATGAACAATATGCGATGTCATTTCGCATTACTGAAATCGAATTATTTTTTTTACTATTTATTTAGTTAGCTATTCAGCTTACTTTTGTGTTTTTAATCATTCGCACAATCGTATGTCTGTATAAAGTTATAAAACCTATTCCATCAATACAGAATATAAAGCAAGTGCATTTTACAAATTTTATTTTCCCAGTCTCATTTTCTCAATGCTCAGTATTTTACAGAAAAGTTACAGAATGTCGAATATTACAGAAACGATTTGTTCCATATATTTATTTATTTATTCTTTTTAAGAAAATTTACTCTGCTGTTCTTGTGATTTTTTAAAGCATTCTTTCCACATAAAAAAAATATTTGAGAAAGTACACATTATGATGTAAAAAATATATGATTTTCAGAGAAAGAAGACAACTATTGAAATTTTGGAGAGTCTAGAGAAAGTGAGTATTACTTTATTATTACTGTATGTGTATATAAAATGGCAGTTAATACCGATAACTTTCTGCTTTAACAGCAAATCAAAGACATCCAACAATATGGACAGACTACGGAGCAGAAACACAAGAGGATAGTGGGAACTATCATCATTTATGGAGTTGGCCTTTATATTATGATAGCATTCGTCTTTTACTTTTGCTTCTTCCCAGCTTCGTTGTACGATCAGATTTTTTATATAACACCATTACTACTTTTCCCGATTTTGTAAGTATGCAAGTATGAGACGCTTGTTAATCGTACAATATTTGGACTTTTGAATAGAGAACGTGATCAAGTATGTTATCCTTTTAGAATACTTTTAACAAAGAAAATGGTTTCATGGTATTATAATCGTAAAATTACCCACAATCGAGAAAAATTGTCTACGATCGTAGCAGAGAAGAAGAAGATATTAGAGGATGTTACCGAAACGGAGACATACAAGAAGGCTAAAGAGATATTATTAAAATTTGCACCGGACGAATTAACCATGTCACCTGTGAGTAAACTTGTGTTCTCATAATTATTTTAATATCACTTAAATATTTAATTGAATGTAGTAATGCCAAATATTTCATTGAATGTAATAATGCCAAATATAAAACTTAAAGAAATCTTAAAAATTTATAATTTATATTATTATAAAATATATAAAACTTAAAAAAAGAAATCTTAATTTATAATTTATATTATTAAAAATTTATAGTTTATATTGTCTTACTTTGTAACTATCCTTTTTTACAAGTTTGATTTTGTCTCATTAGATTTTATTTCTTTTTTTTGCAGTTAACTCCAAAGGTTTGTACTTCAGAACTTGTAATACTCACGAGCATGTGTAAAAGTATACAAAAGTAAAATATATGTAATTATGATGGCTAAACTCCTTCCTCTTTTTGAGGAAATAAAGCACTCTTTTATATTAAAAGATAGTATTTTCAAGGTACATAATACAAACAAACATACAAAATTCATGTTACTCTGTTTTTAGCTTACTTATAGGATGTCGGCACCATCTGAGACACCTCGGCGTCCTACACCCCAGGCCGTCATATCTCCTCTACCTTCTGAATTAAGAAGAAGAATCATACCGACCCAAAATCATCCACAAAGCGCACAGATTGGTGTACCTATTTCTGGTCAAACGACACCCACCATTAGACCGATTAATCAATCTTCAAATACTCCTTTCCAGTCTAGAATAATTAATCCTGCAACCATGGGTTTCCGTAAGTAAATACGTAAAACATGATGATTCGCAAGAATATTGTACTTGTATATTCTAACGTATGTCACATATAAATTCATTATTCATATAGAGTTAGTTAACGACTGCATATATGTATATTACTTTAGGATCACCATTACCACGACCTGTGTTGCCGCAACAAAGAACAGTGATTGAACGTTTGGTTGATTATTTAGTAGGTGATGGTCCTTCAAATCGCTATGCTTTAATTTGTCGGCAGTGCGAGTCGCACAATGGAATGGCTTTGAAAGAAGAATTTGATTATTTCGGTAAGATGTTTTTTTATTTTAAGAGTTTTCCTCCCAAATTATATTTTAACAGACGATATAAATATATATTTTTGCAGCGTTCAGATGTTGTTACTGCGGTTTTTGGAATCCTGCGAGAAAGCAAAAACCTTTTGCTCCAAAATTGGATTTTGATAACCCTGCTGTACCTTCAGATACACCCGAAGCTAATTCACCTCATGATACAAATGAAGAGACAATAAAACTTACTGAGCTGGAAACATGCACACATTCTGATACAGGTATAATTCATTTTATTTATTATTATTATTATTTATATTGAATTCTCTAGTGACCTTATTTTGATCTATTTCTGTTGCCAATATTTTTGATTTGTAATACGAATAATATATATACATATGTAGAATAAATATTGGTATTTATGTAATTTTTATATTTTTGTATTTTTTAGATTCGGATATTGAAGTAGTTGAAAGACCAGGCGAAACATCTGACACTCCCGAATCGGAAACCAAGGAATTATTAGATGAGAATGAATCTGATAAAATGCAGTCGTAGCACTCCCCATAACTTTTCTATTCGAATAAGTAGCCTCAAGGCGAAAAGCGATATTTCTAAATCAGAATTTCAAGTAAGTTTCAAAATTTGATAAAAGTAGAGAGGCAGGCACGGTTGAGCAAGAATGAAGGCGTGAATGAATGAAATAAAATAAATTATATTAAATATGTTGACTTTCTTAACATGTAAATGAGAGCTAGAAGTGTGTAAAATATCTTTTTAGATTGTAGGTGTAATTGTCAATTGAAACGTTGCTATTTAATGGAAATCGTTGCTATAATTTAGGAAATAACAAATATATGATTGTTGGTAATATACGTAATGAAACCTAACAGACTCTTCTTATCTAAGTTTTGATTATATAGCATTTGCAAGACAATTTATGGAAAACGTATGAGAACCCTATACACTTACGATTATAAAAACGATCATTATCATTCCAAACCCTTGATTGCCTCAGCATCAGCGTTACCGAATGCATAAGGCTTGAAATGAGAATGACAGGAAATCATTAGTCTAATTTCTTTTAGATATCTCGTAGATTTCATAGAAATATTTATATACAACAATATTTATATGAAATTGCGTTTCATTTTTAGTTTTTGAGGCACAATTTAATCAAATGCAACAAAAAAAAACTTTGCTTGAACATTGCACGCATGCAAAAGATTTATGTTGCACATCAATTAATAATGTATTTTTTTATAAGACTGCCTATCTTATCTGCAGTGGCAGATCATTATTTATATTAGGCCACAAATTCCTTTGAGAAGTTGATCTTTCCTTCGTATATCTTAAGCTCAACCCATCATGCCTTTTACGTGAATAATGCAATAGTTTCATATATTGCTTTATTAAACGAAAAATGAACTGCGTTCTAGCGTATTAATTATTTAATTAATAGTTTAGATATAAGGCTACTGTGAAACATGAGTTTCGTTATGTAGACATGTTGAGTTTTTTTGGGGGAAAGAAGAAACGAAGAAAAAGATATGCATTTTATACCAGCATTGTCTTTTTGCATGGAAAATTATTTGACACTCAAATGACTTCTACATTAAATATCATCATAAATGTAAAAATCTGAGAATGCGCTCTATATTATATTACTTATGATAACACTCTACTGTGATTCTAGATAGGCTAATGAAACTCATGATTGTTGTAACAGCTCGAATTCGACCCCCCATAACGTAATTGTGAATTGTAAAAAAAAACCGTGAATGTGATTGTTTTCTCATTATATTGTACTTTCTGCTTCCTAAGTAAGGAATTGTACCGTCGTTTTTAGCGTGATAAATTTGTATGTAGAAGAGATACTTGAGAGCAATTTGGAAAATTCTTGATATGCAATACAATTTTAGACATAATTCGACTAGCAGTTTCCTTTCCCCGCCTTATTCGTCGTTATTATACTCCGCCAGTAATAATAGACGCAACGATGCAATTTTTTTTTATTCCATTAATGTATTAATATTTATTGTATGTACAATTTTAATTATCCTGACTAGTCCTCTCTCTCTCGTTCGTTAGAACTCCCGCGTTTTTCGATGCGTCATTGCGCTCGTTACTGCGCACGCACGAAAAATTCGATACGATTCGCGATGTGTGTACGTGCCATAATAAGATTCGCTCGTGTTGCTTTTGCTCGACAAAAATTCCCGAAAATGTTTAAACTTAAAAATGACGACAAATACATATGCGAGCGATGGAGAAAGGGAAAGCGATGATCATGAGGTTAAAACAAGTGGAGGCGAACGAACGTACACACGGAGAATGTCCATTGTTCGCTGTTCTTCGACGGCGTTCTGAAAGACATCGTACAGGCTGTGGCGCTGTGCTCGCGTGAACTCACGCGCGTGGTCTCCCCCTCATGTAGATCGGCCTCAATTTACGCGATAAAAATAGTGCCCGTTCGTCGGCGGATCACCGTTCGAGGTAAAAAATCTAACGATTTTCTCGGCATCACCGTGCAATTCGTTAGGAGACGCGCATATATCGCGAGACCGGACGTCGTTCTTGACACCTGTGCTAATAGTATCGCGTGGTACACCTTATCGTCACTGATAATCGACGCGAGGGTGACGGGTCCCCCAGGCTAGGGCCTTGTTTCCGCCAATTTTTACCGTGTCCACGCAACGATGACGTGATACCTCTCTCGACGGAACGTTTTCGATTACGATATTTAACGGTGACGAGACGTGGTTACGTCCGTAGTTACGTTAGCGCCGTAACGAGTCACGCGACATTAGGTAAAGAGTGAAAAAAAGAAAAAAAATCAAAATGCACCGCCCGTAAACTGTTTTCCCGGACTGCTCCTGGCGGACGCCATAACGTCCATTTATGCATTATTCGCGCGCGAGACTCCGCGTCGATGATCGTCGTCCGTCGATCGCGACGAGATCGACTCTCTCCGTACCGCAACGTCCAATGTGTATCTCACAATCAATTCCGCGTTCCGCGCGAATCTGATCGCTTTGTGCTGTGAAAATGATATGATTACTTAAACGTGCCTTAGGTGGGGTCATCTACCGACCTCGGCACGTGGTGGCGTCCGTTTCACTTCGACGTTTTCTCTTCATCCAAGATCTCGCTTCTTTATACAAGAAATACCTATGCGATAATAGATTTATTGTACCTGTATGACAATATGTATCTTTTTACAGATCAATAAACATGCCAGAATTGACGGAGCTTGACAAGGCGGCGAGCTCGGAGCCTACCAAGGTCGAGCTGGTGGGTATCGGCTCTGCGACCGACTCCGATTCGGACGACACTATACCGGAGTTAGAGGATGCTGGCACCCCGGGTACTGTCGGTTTCCCCGGCACAACGGTCACTGGACTTCCCATTGACATGGTGTCCAAGGCCAAGCAGAGCCGCGGTGAAAAGAAGGCCAGGAAGCTCATGAGCAAGTTAGGATTGAAGCCGGTATATGAAATTATTAAATATTTTAATATTCTAATAAGTATTCATTTGTCCCTGAAATGTATTATATCACATACACGTATGCTCTTTCAAAACTTAACTTTTTATTAATTGAGTCATATATGGGATCACGGGATTGACAACGATTGGGATCAAATCGGAGTATCGATTTATGAGTCTATTATGTACTGCTTTAAATCCAAGCCATATAGCACCTCTCAAAATTTATTTTATATTCAAGACAATTTTGCTTCACTTATTTTTTACAGGTACAAGGAGTTAACAGAGTGACTATCCGTAAATCAAAGAACATTCTGTTTGTTATAAACAAGCCAGACGTTTTGAAGAATCCAGCTTCAGACACGTACATAGTATTTGGTGAAGCCAAGGTAAGGAACATTATTATTAGGCGACTGTCTAGTCATAAATTTACATATTTATTGAATTCTCTGCTTTATGATGATTTACTAAGGTTGGTTTCGCAAATTGTAACAGAAATCAAATGTTGAAAAATACCTTGGCAGACTGATATTTAAACGATTATTTGTTAACACATACATTAAGTGTGAATTATTTAATGTCTATATTTTTATATGTATTAATAATTCTCTTTATATAGATTGAAGATCTCAGTCAGCAAGCTCAGGTGGCAGCGGCTGAGAAGTTCAAGGAACCACCAGTTATACCAGCTACTGAAGCTGGCGGTAGTACTACGGTAAGATATGTTTTATAATTATAGATTGCGCAAGATATATCTATTTGAAAATGCAATACCAATATAATATGTAATATTTATTAATATTATATTCTTACTTTGTTACACTAGGTTGTTGCTCCTATACAAGAAGAATCAGAAGAAGAGGTGGATGAAACAGGCGTGGAGGAGAAGGACGTTGATTTGGTTATGTGTCAAGCTAATGTATCGCGAGGGAAAGCTATTAAAGCTCTTAAGAATAATCAAAATGACATCGTCAATGCTATCATGGTAAGTTTTGAATATATATATATATATATATATATATATATATGCTTTCATGTTTTTTATATGATTAAATATTTTTACATAATTACATGATGATCATTTCTAGAGTTTCGCTTATACATTTCTATTATCAGAATAAAAATTATGTTGAATATATCTTGGCAGACTGACTCGTTTTCTATCAGTAAACTTTTCTCGACAAGTACGTGAATTGATGATTCATCTGTTTATTTTTCATTTCAGGAATTGACAATGTGATAAAGCTGCTTAGAAGTAGGATGTGCTACGTGATAGCTGACGCGTTTCGAGATCAGAATTTCATTATATGTACCACCAGAATGCATCGTTCTTTTTTTAATTTCATTGAATTGAAAGACTAAGCCACGATATATTGTGAGTAAACTGGTCACACCGGATTAATTTTAATTGTCTCGAAAAATCGAATACACATGTATATACGAAATTCGTGTAAAAGAAAAGATAAATACATTAAGATCACTGTATTTCCGTTTTTTTTTTAAATTAAATATTAAAAAGGCATATTAAAATATCAATATTTGTACTTTTTTAGTATTTCTGTTTGTAGGCAATTGTAGATTCATAATGCTAAATCTTTCGACGTTGATGCAATCCAACAGATGACTTAAATGCGTCGGTGAATTAAAGAAAGAATGTTGGATAACCCGTTTGTGATTAATTAAAAGTTACAGTAAATACATAAATGGATCAAATAATAGGTAAACAAATTTTTTAATGGAACAAAAAAAATATTAAGTTATAGTATACCAATATTTTTTGTTAATTTAGTGTAACATTGCAATTGATTTTTGTTAGTACTATACAGAAAGAATGATTCTTGACGTATGTAAAAATTAGGCCAGATACAAATCCGTAAATAATTGAATTACATTGGCCCATTAAAATAATTGTGTAAGACGCTCAAGCATGATAATACCGTACTTTTGGCATTTTTACTATTCGAATGTTTAATATAATTAGCAAAATCATTCTTTTTGTGTATGAATATTATTTGCATTAATTATGAGTGAACAATTATATAATTGTTTATATTTTTTTTATGTAAAGCTCTATTATAACAACTCAGATCGATCATAAATTGAAAATTAAAAATACGTTTTGTTTGCGTGTGTCGTGACGTGAGATGTATATTCGTAGCAACGTTGTCATAGTTTAGTCAATATAACAATGACCATAAAAATTTATTACAACATACCCTTATTCAGGATTTCAGTTAAGGAGTCTAGATGGAACAAAAATTTATCTTAATACAAATCTTATTAAAATTAAAACTTATGTTAAAATTAGTTTTCGAGGAATTTCAACGAACTTTCATAATACTTTCTAACGTATTCTATTCTTCTAACTTCTATTTACCTATAATTGCTCTATAATGAACGCTTACTTTTCGTCATAAAAATAATTTTCATAATTTAATTCTTATCAAAATTTGGAAGAATGAGAGACAAGCGTCATCCCCTGCTTCCCACCCTTATGAAAAAATTATTGGATTTACGAAAAAAAAATTATTGGAAATTATTAGAAAGCCATTCAAATCCAATATTGCATATTATTAGTTCCAAAAATTTTTTTTAGAAATGTAATAATTTTTCACAAAGGCTTGTGTTGCTCATGATAATATATACATAGAATAAAATATAACTATAAGTATTAACAATAATAAATAGCAGTTATTAATCTTACACTGTTATACAGCTCCTAATATCAAAAACATACCAGAGAATCATAATCTTTCCATTTTAATAATTACTAAATAATACACAAAACAATTTTAATAATCGCAATAAATACGTACAAAAATAAAAAAACTAAGTTTTTTAATAGGAGGGATATCTTATCTGTTATTATATGAATTTAAAAGAAAAAATCGATTTTGTATAAAATTTATATTCTTGACAATATTTCATAATCATGTTCAGTTACAAGCGACGAAGAAATAATTCTTTCCAAAATATACGATTATAATTATAGTTGCGGTAAATAATACGGTAGATAATAGAATGGATAATTATCCGTCGATATTTAACAATTATAACTCTGATCGCTCGCTGCATGGAATATTATATCGATAATTGGTATCATGCAATTCAAATAAAACAGCCGATAAGAATGTCGAATAAAAATGAAAAATAAGTGATGACATTTATGATAAAATTAATCCTATTTAATAATTTTAACTGTATGATTATATAAACAACGTGAAATATTTTAGAAATTTATAAAGATTTTTTTAATTTATGTAACTTCTAGCGCATTAGTATTCGAAATTGATACGAGATGGCAGCCTCAGTATCTTGAGAAGTTATCTTTGTCGTCCATTCAGGATGTTTGGAGTGGAGAAATGAAACCTGTACCATTATCGTCTAATTTTTCACATATAACACACACGCCGGTAATCAAGGATAAACATATTTTGTACAGTAAGCACATTTTAATTGATAGTATTGATATCACATTTTGAATTTTTATATTAAGGTGGTTTTATTGCTAACGCCAACTCGATAGTGTGACGTTGTCACATAAACGTCACACAATCGCATACAGTACAGTCTGTATGCGAAATGTTTTTATTGAATTATACTTGTTTTTATTGAATTATTAGTCATATGGAAGGACTAATTTTTGACTGGGACTTGCCCGATAAAACCACCTTACTCATTTTACTTAGAGTTCTAAATTTACATTTTTATCTTAAAATTTATTTAAGAATACACACACATGTATATATATATATATATATATATATATATATATACACGTGTGTGTATGTGTGTGTGTGCGTATGATTATAAACATATTAAATAAAGCCCTTTAAACAAAAATAAACGCTCTTACATAATATACAATTTTTAGTTAAAAAATTTTGGTTAAAATTTAAAGCGACTGTTAGAGCTTATCGTAAATAATTCTTAAATAAATTTTGGAATAAAGAAAAAAATTGTACTCCAAATAATATAAACTAGAGTTAACTAAATAAAATTATTAAGATAAAAATTTGAAATATACTGTCAGTATTGTCAATTAAAATATGATTATTTTATTAAATACATTTATTTAGTATATTTTTGTTTAGAGAACTTCGTTCAATTTGTCTTATAAAAAAACACACACACATATTTATATAGTCGACGCGTTTTCGATTACTTCACAAATATCCTTTGATATTTGAGAATTACAAATATCTCGAATCAGAATAGATCCTACAGATATTGCACTAAATGTGGCATTTCGAAGCGATTGCGGGGAAAAAAGAACGCGGTCGGAGCGATCCCTCGCCGCGACGTGACGCGACGACGTTGGCGAGAAGTTTTACAAGCCGTTTCGCGCACGTGTCGTCGCCGAATATCCACGAGATGAAAGAGCGAGCGCGAGAAGAAACGACGTCCGACGATCAGCGGCGCGATATTGCCGCGTAGGATGTGCACTCTCCCATCTACGAATTCGCGCTAATATTTGAGATTTCGGTCTCGTATATGACCCGCTATATCCGCGCGCGGTGACATCTGGCACGGATCTTAAGGCGCATTATTGCCCGCAAGAAGCGTTCGCAATATTGTCACGTAATAAAGGAGAAAGAACGGCTGCCCCCGAGAGATCACCTGGGGAATGTATAAAGCGCCCGTATATGCCCGATATACGTACATACGTGGAGGGATCGCGTCGGGGTATCGCATCGAAAAATCATTGCATTGAAATCCTCAAATCCCAGAATCATTGAGACATATTGGGTGTAACCGAAAGTTTTGCCGATCCGCGAGTTTCGCGGCCTTCGAAAGTCGATCGCTGACCTCCTCTCGAATTTCGTCTGTTTTTTTTTTATTCGTCTTGCATGTATCTCAATACGGTGATTACAATTAATTATATATATATTCATATATATATTTTTTTTAAATGGAAGGAAAAAGTGAAAGAAGATAACTTCCTACTAATAACCCATTGTAAGAGACATTTTTTTCATAAGTAACAGAGATATCAGAAATGTCAATCGCTTATTGAATGATACTGCTGCTATCAAGGAATGACGATAGGAATCGATCATCTCAGCGCGTTCGTACGCAAGCGGCGTAAGGGAGACAACGAAAGAGAAGAAGACAGGTAGGAGAAGAGAGACGAGAGGAGAGGGCCAACCCGGCCGATATGTCTGACTGTGATTGTTCCCTTAACGATCGGCTGACAGCGAAGACGTATGTCGGTGCCATCAGATAATGCGTGTAACGTCGGTGCGCCACGCATACGCGCGCGATTCCGCGCCGGCACGCCGGTGCACGCGCGTATACGCGCGTCCGTGTACTGCATGCACGGACGAGGGTAGAAATATTCGTAAATGTCGCCACCGTCACTATCGTCGTCGTCGTTGTCGTCGTCGCTTCACGTCGGTGACATCTTCATAATGTCGCGCACAAACCGACTGTCATGTCGTATCATGCCTCACGAATGTCGGCGTTGGAATCGGCCAAGGCGAGGAAAGACGCTCGCGATCGATGCCTATCAATCGTATGTACGATCGAGAGCAAACTTGCCAATCAATGCCTTCTTTACGTTTGACCCTTTATAGCTCTCTTCAAAATGGATCGTGCAATTTAGTGACGAATCTCTCCGCATCTCGCGACTTCTCGTCTATAGAGAAGAAAGTTTTGCGATTACGTAATTTTTTTCACGCAAACTCGCGCGACAGTCATCGATCACTTCTCGATTTTTCATTTCGCCGAGGAAGAAGTTTGTATACACGCGATCGATGAATACATCGATGACAGATTCAAGCGCGTTTATTATTTCTTGCAATTATTTCTCTTGCTTGCGTGTTACGACTTGTTTACACTTTTTTAATATAATCTTTTTGTACTCGTGGACAGATGTAAATTTTGTCTTTGATAAACCGATTTTTGCCTCGAACGGAGGGAACGATAATACATCCGCCCATCGGCGCGGCATGCCCGCATCTCCCCTTTGCCTCGAGAGAAGAAAATAATAAATCGCTGAATCAAGCGGCTGCGATCGCGCGTCACGGAGTAAAATGTATTAACACACCCACCCGGCGAGCATCTAATATAGCAATTGTTCTTCTTCATTCGAATTGCGTACGAGGTAATTGAAGGGCGCGCCAAATAAAATACGCGCCCTAAGGAGGTACGATACAGCCGTCAGATCTCGCGCTTGAAAGTCAGAACCGGAGGGGTAGAAGGGAGGGGAGGGGGGGGAGGGCGGGAGAGGAGAATGGACGCGAAGCGAACGGGAATATAGCGTGTGAGAGGGAGCAAAACTCGAAGAGAAGAGGATGGCTGTGGGGAGGAAAAGGGGGAAGGCGAAACGCGGAGAGAAAGAGAGAGATAGACACACGGAGGGACGGCGAAAGGGTTGAAAGGAGAAGTGGACAGAAGCGAGAGAGTGCAGAGAGAGAGAGAGAGAGAGAGACGGAGGAAAGGAAGGGGAGGGAGAGGAAAGGAGGTAGAAGAAGGAAAGAAGAAGGTATAAGGATGAGAAGAGACCTATCGGACCATGTGGCAGGCGCAAACGGTGTGAGTAATGGCGTCGACCAATCGCTCCCAGCTCTAAAACACGAACGCACCGGCCGCCTGTCTCCCCCTCCCTCCCTCCCTCCCTCCCTACCTCGCGCGAACGCGTATAGTAATAACGAGCCGTCTATCATCGTCGGAATCATTATCATCGCCGGATCCGCGGTCCTCGTTCCTCTCGTGCCGCCTCAGCCGGCTTCTCGTCTTCCGTCTCTACCCTGTCAGGGGCGGACCTATACGGAGACTTAATGAGACTTATAAGCTTCAGCTCTCGAGCCGTCAAGGAATAATGCTTGCTTTCGCGAAATGTACTTGTCAATATTTCTGAAGAATCTGCGACAATACGAGGATTAGAAATCAAGTTAGATATCTGGAGCATTGTGATTTCGTTGAAAATAACGTAAGAATTTTGCGCGTGGTCTCTGCACAATTTATGTACAATTTATATACACTAGAATGCATAAAAATATATAATTTAAAACGCAGATATGATGGACATAATTAATAATACATCTATGAAACAAGTTGAAAACATAATAATGATCTCCTATCTATTCTATATACATATATGATATAAAAGAAAAAAAAGGACTTTTTGTTGTTTAGTTATGAATCCTAAGATTCTTAAAAAATCAGCTTTTTACAGTAAGAAGTTATCCGTCCCTACCCTCGACTTTTCAGCGAGTGACGTTACGGGAAGAGAAGGGGGACGTGGAAAGAGCGAAGAAAGGAGGGAGGGTGGTTTAATGACAAAATTATACCGAAAGTGCAGCCTCGCCGATGTCCATGAAGAAGATATAATGCCTCCCTCTTATCTCGGGCGCGTGTTACGGTGAATGAAGACGATCGGTCGTGAATTCGCGCGGCGGCGACCGCGTCGCGAAAAATGTTGCGTTAATCGCAAATTGCATCGCACGGTTTCGCGCGTGCGAGAAAAATTGCCCGAGCGCGTGTTGGCGTGATAACCGGCGATTACGATTCGAAATAGTGATAAACGCGCGCGCGGCACGTAATGAGCATTCCGGGTCGTTAAAATTTTGCTATCTGAATTCCGGCCACCTGAGGTCCGTGGACTTCTTTTGCTTTCGATCACGTTCCTTTGCCGAATCAACTACTATTCGTTCCTTCGGATTGATATTTTTGCGACAAAAGCGAACTTAACATTTAGGTACCTACAAATGCAAACCGCGTAAATGAAGCTGTATAGGTACAGAGAATTAATTCTCCTTTGCGAACAATAGGTTACTTTGGTCTTCGAATGCGCGCGAATGCATTATAATCACAGTTGCCACCTCTCCGGTTTTCGCCCGGAGACTCCAGCTTATTCAACGAAATCTCTGGCTCTCCAGCACACGAAAATAATCTCTGGGCTAAAGCTTTAAATTTTGACAACCTCCTTTTTGGGAAAACACAATGATTTTTCTGGAGCCCAATGAAAAAATCTCCGGCAGAAGAGTCAATTTTGATGATTTTTTTTTTTCGAGAACGTCTATTTTGGTAAAGAATTTTTAATATCGCGGTTAAAAATTAATTAATGATCTTCCAGCAGAACACTAATATCCGGTACAATACTCCTTAGAAGGTAGCAACCGTGATTATAATGTGAAAATTCATTTAATCTCGTCGTTGCCACGTGATAAGTCTTGCTCCGCATGCGACGTAGAATTAGCGCAGTCGTACCGATAATGCTTGTCTGAAATACCAAGTATATGCGCAGATCGATCGACGGTGCAATAATAAATCGATACACTCCGCTAGTTGGCCGCCATTTAGCACCTTGTTATTAGGGAAATCGATTCAATTTCTCACGGTTAAGAGTGCGCGTTATCTTCGTATATTATGGTAATGAAGACGGTGGCTCGTGGAAGATCGGAAGAGATCGATCCAGATCTCTTGCTCATTAAAAAAAAAAGTACAAGAAAAAGAAGAGAACGGAAGGAGAAGGAGAGGGAGAGAAAAACGCGCAATAAATTGTGTACACGATTAAAACCACTTGCTTGCGCCTTCGTCTGCGCAGGATACAATCGCACAAGGATCGAAGGAGGCGGCTGATATATTACTGCGGCATGTACAGGGCGATGCAAACCTGTAGGTAACCGAACTGCACAACCTTCGTTTTCATCCCGAATGTGCTCTACCTTTGAAAAGTTCTGCTTTACGACTCGTGATCAAGGTGATTCAGGGTGAAAAATTCGGACATCACGAAAGAAGGATGGTCACTCGGGTCTCCCTCAAAAGGGAGAACTTCGTCAAAGGGACCCGCACACGAGTGGGAATTGTTTGAGACGTCCTGTACGAGAAGGAGCTACAAAAATATAGAGTAATTGCTGGCGCGGTCGATTATCCGCGTCGCGATTGCTCGTCGTGAGACCGATTACGTGTCTTTCGAGATTGGAGAGAGACAAAATTAAATTGATAGGCCTGTGGTGTTTTTGCGAAAGGGTGATTTTTTTTTACAGGTCTGATCGCGCAAATCGATCCCCCGGGGAGGACCGAGACGGCGACAGCAATACGCAGTCCGATAAAAATCTCGTCAACCACGTACCACCGCCGGTTAGACGGCGTCGAAATTTGTCGTCTGCGCATGTAAGTATATATATATATGTATAAAGCCGGGGAAGATGATGATGAGCGATCGCGATGCACTATGAGCAAATCGCGCATAATAATATCATTGTCCGCGTGGTTATATCCTATCCGAGATACGTCGTCATCGTCGATCTTCCCGTTCTTTTTTTCTTCCGTAACGCACCGCAGATGAATATCCGACGGAAGCGACGACGGGCAGATTTGACGAGATAGGACGATGGGTTTTAATCGTCGGACGAGAGAAAATTACACCGCGAGAGCGAAGTGCGACTTTCGGCAAGCGATGCGAATTTCTGACGACGGAATTCCGCCTTATCGCCGAACGGATCGAGGGGTGATGACGACCATTATAATCCCGTTGACGCGCGCGCGCGCGCGATATCAATTTAATGGCGTAAGTAAATTGGAGCGATGAGTAAACCGGCTCGCTGTAATTTCGGTTAGCCGTAATTTTTTTCTTCAAAAACAAGAAAAAAAGAATAAGTATATACGCGCACCTTGCGGGACCGTCCCGCGGGGTAGTCGTGTAACTTCTTCTCGGGGAGGAGGCGCGCTTCGCGCGCGAGCGCATGTCAAATCGCGATATTGTGGAGAAAATTGCGCGAGAGAGGAACAAAGGAGGAAACGCGCGCCGCGCCGGGAATGATTCGCCCGTAGGGACCGTCATCGGCCATGTTTGAGCAGCCGCGCGCCGCGCGCGGCACCTCATTACTCTGCCTCCTTGCTCGGCTGCCGTTCTACAAAGAGCCACGAATACAATAACGCGATACGATCTTGACGCAGGCAATAAACTATACCGTTCCATTATTACATTTTTATGCGCTTCAAGCGTTCCAGCGGGGGTGCTTGCCAATTGTGCAACGCGCGCGCGCGATGCACACGCAATCCCGTTAAACGCGCGTTATTGCGCTCGTTATACCACTGCCGGCGAGGGCGTTCCACGAAAGAAGAATCTCTTTCGTCTATTTGTATCTGCGAATTGTAAATAATTTTGTTCTACAACTAGCTTAACGATACGTATAATGCACGCGACGTTCGAAATTTCGTTAAAGTCGCGTCAGCGACTTTCTATTTCCGAATTCTGAACTCAATTCTGAAATTAGAACGCCGAAGAAAAAATTAGAATGTGGACGAATTATTATAGCGCGTCGCGAATGTCACCGAGTCGATATTTAACGTAAATTGTTCAGACCTTTGTTGGACGTTAAATGCAACAGTAAAAAGCAATTTTCATCCTAAATTGCGATTCGCGCAGCAGCATCCGGACACTTCGGGCAGGAGCTCCTTCATCATTTCACCGGTCGACATATCGGTTAGATAACGTCTGTCTCTCTGGGGAAGGCGCCATCGCGAACTGTTCGAGGATCCTCTTAGACTCTCCCTCTTTCTCTTTCTCTCTCTCTCTCTCTCTCGCCTTTTTCTCTCGCCGTCTTAATTCTCGCCGGTCCCTCGAGAGCACGTAACCGCAACGCTCGCGGGATATTGGTTTCCGCTCTGCGTTTGCTCGAGATTTCCCGCCGCGGATAAACACCGGCTCCCTCGACGGAGAGCCGATTGCCCTCGGTGGTCCGGCCGATCGGTCGGTCGGCCGTAAAACTTAGGATGGGCGTGGAATTAGCAAACTGCCGCAAATGGTAGTGCACCACCGCCGCGGTGCCCGGTTGAAATTGAACGCGGCGCGTCCTATTTCTCCTGGAAATGATCTCGAAAATGCCTCTTTCCGCGAGCCAGCTTCACCCGCAGTATGGCGGATCTTGTATAGGGAGGGACACGCTTCTCCGCGAGACATTTTTTTTCTCTTTGAATGCCCTCGATAACGAACTTTCTTAATTAACAACTTTTTAAATAAATTATAAAGCTTTGTACTTGTATCTATACATTTTTAATATAAGTCTTCGCGATATGCAATTATATAGTTGGATAACTGATTAAAAGATTGCATCACAGTACATACAGGTATCAAAGACTGACGTATTTTTTATCATTTTTAAAATTGCATTTATTACGACATTTTGACGTCAAAATGACGACAAATAACGTCAACTTGCTTCCTAGGTAAATAGTCAAAATAAGAAATCAGTGATACAACGTCATAAACGCATATATCGTAAATTTGAAAAAAATTCTAAGAAGTTATGTTTCTGCTGAGATATTGTATTGTGTACAATGCATTCATGTTGACGTTTCTTATTTATTTGATTTACGACTTCCTTGTGCAGACATTTGTACACCTATTATTACCGACATTGTATATAACATAAATTTTGAAAGTAAACTTTAATGTATCATGATTTCCGTTAAAAGCGTCTTTTTAACTGCAAAAAGAAGTGTATCTCTATTGCGCACTATATAATAAGTTTTCAGTTTGCCATTAACATTGAAGAAGATTATCCTGCTGACCTTTCAAAATTTGTTACCTGTAGGACGAATGCGGCGTCTTTGAGTTTAAGAAAAAAAAAATCTGTCTTTTCGTTCACGTTTGTATTTGCATGCAACAAAGAAACGTCGAAAGATAATAATTTTTTTTTATATTGGGCTACGTCCAATGATAATAGATCGAAGTTTTCTACTCTTCTCGAGAAAATTAATTCTATTTGACAAAAATTTTTTGTATAAAATTATACATATATACGATTGATCGTCACATTTCACAGAATGTCAGTTTAATAGAAATTTATCCTTTTTACGATCTCGAATTTATGTTTATCGACTTTATTGCATTTGTCGCGAATAGCTTCTGAACATCTCACTTTAGATTAATGGTATAGTACTCGATATATAGTCAATTTTTGTAAGTACGTTACGTTACGAATACACTTCTTAATCAATCTCCTTCAACCCCGGCTGAAAAAAAAAAGATTTTATTTTTAACTTATATATTACTTATATCACATCAATCTATTACATATCTTATCAGAAATGCATCGCTTATCAATTTTCAAGTTACGGCATAATTGCGGACAGACTGTTAATCGACCAGAATTAGCAAAAAGACACGGCAGACGTCGGAAAGGACGGCACTTGTACGCGATAGATCCTTAGATTAATACGTCCGCGACGCGTTATCGATATCGAGCTCGCGCCTAGGCGCCATTAAGTATATCCTCGCACGTCCGGCAATTACACTCTCTGTCGCCCCGGGGCGATTCGTGACCGTAATAATAGCGATAAGCCCCGAAGGAAAATTCGGTACTTTCGTCCGGCCGGTTTATATATAACGACATTGTGTCTCTCCGGCCGATCGCACACGGCGAACGACTCTATTGAGTCATCGTGTACGACACACGATGGACTCGTGTACGAATGAAGAATTGATGATGCGAACGGTAATAGGTCAGGATCGTGGATGACCGATCGTGCCCGGCGATGATATATCAAGGGTTGACGGATTTTCGACATTAATAGCCCGTCAAATTGTGCGTGTATCTCAAGATTTTCAAGATAATGCCCGGGAAATTATTCAGTTAATTATTTAACCAGGCATTTAATCGCGCGACTGGCTCTAATCATTTATAACATATATTACACACATAAACCTCCATTCGTATATCGTTTGCTAGATGTGATGGCTTCATAAAGATTTCAGATAACAATTTATTCAACAAAACAATTTTGTGACACGCGTGGAAATCGAAAGAAAAGCGTATTTCCAAGTGCAGGCGTGAATTATTCGAATCCGCGTTCGTGCGGTGGATTAAATTAGCCTTCGGATTTCCTTGGCTCATAATGGCAATAAGAAAGGAGTCCGCTCTGAGGGAACCCGTGTTATATTCTACCTTAGCCGGGTATCGAATTCGGGCAGGTAGCGCTGGGCTTTGTAAATTACACACGTATAAGAGCGCATCATCCCACGGGGCCCCCGCCACCGCCGCCGCCGCCGCCGTTGTCAACCACCATACACGGCAACAAATTTATATGTCGCCGCCCCGCAGTTTTCCCACATACGCGGACAAACGGGGAGTGGTAAGAGATACGGGCCGTGAGGGCAAAAGAGAGCCGAAAGACATCGGTGCCCCGAGTAATTACATGCCCCGGGAGAGCCCGGGCAATGGGATCCGACAAACACGCGCGCGGTTAGGAGTAGGTGGTTAAGGTGAGTTTAGCTGAGGTGCACGAGGAAGACGAGGAGAAGCCGTGAGGCTTCGAGAGGGGGAGTCGGGTCCCAGGGGAAAGGGAGGCGGTGGATTTAACTCTATATACGCGCGCTGCCGCGCCGGGAGTGACGAGGGATGGGTAAGGAGAGAGGGAGAGAGAGAGAGAGAGAGAGAGAGAGAAGGAGAGGCTCTCTCGCGGCGAGAGCACTATATTACATCATTGGCGGCCATTTTGGACCACCCAAGTCGCTGTCAGAGCATAAAAAATATGAAGTTCTTTTAGGGCCGCCTTTTTTCCGTGCCGCCAGCGGCGCGGCTCCGCCGGATCGTAACGGGGAAAGGCGGTGCGAAGGAGAAGGCCCATGGACGTGAGCGAGACGGCGAGAAAGGGAGGACAGGCGGCGAGAGAGGGAGAGCGAAACAGGGGCCGGGATGAAGAGGGGCCCGAAAAGAGGGTGAAGGGTAAGAAGGGAGGGACGAGGACGAGGTTCGAGCTGAGACGAAGATTCGTGGAGGATTGAGAGGAGAGAAGATAGGAGGACCTCTCCGATGATCGTGTATTAGAGGATCCGAGTAGGGATCCAAATAGGGATAGAGCCCGATAGATTTAGAAAACGAGGCGCGGCCTGCAGTGCGAGAGGCGAGCGTAAGTAGGAGGGTAAAAAATGGATAGAGAGAAAACAGAGATTTTGAAGAGATTATAGTAGATATAAGGAGAACGAGAGAAAGAGAACAGGAGATGGGAGGAGAATCTGATGAAGGTGCATGCTCGAGAGGAGTGAAGAAAGAAGACGAGAACGCGGGTTGGAATAGGTTTTCGGCCGGTCTACAATATTATACATAAGTGAGTGACGATAGACGGGGATTATGACGTAAACACGAATAAAGGCAGGACTATTAAGAGGGGCATAATTTTTAGCGTTTGAAAGTATAATAAAAGGTATATATGTATATATATCGATGCGACGAGAGATTTCGAGATGAACGCACAAAGCTTTACCCATGGCATGCGAGACAGCGCGGCGGGGGCAATCGTTACGTTGATTACGTAACGATTGAATCAGATAGATATGGAGAGGTATCATGATATAACGTGGGGCACAAGTGTGCGATCACAAACGCGCGGAATACCCGCACTATACAAAACGCGGAAGTGCGGGAGACAGAGACAGATAGTCCGGAAAAAGAGAATCGCTTGGGGTTACGAAGGGCAAGCGTGGCGAGCGGATAGATAAACGGAGGGCGGACGCAGAAGGGAATGCCGCGAGACTCGCGCGGGAGATAAACGGGCGGGGAGATAGGGCGAAGGGGGTACACCGCGCGCGCAGTGAAGGGCGAGCGAGGCATTCGGAAAGATAAGGTGGAGTCTCTCTCTCCGACCGAGCTGGATGAAATAACAGAATTAAATGGATAGAGAGTCTTAATAGTCTTAATCTCCGACGCGATGGCTTTCGAGTAGCTCGATTCGCATGAGAAAACGGATGCAGAGGAATCTTTACAGATAGCCAGAGATTGTGCACCCTTTAGGGAGGTAGCGATTTTACGGAAATCAATAAATTATTTTATGACTTAAAAAAACAATTAATACGGAATTAATATAGAAAAATAAGTTAATAATAATAATAATAATATTTGTATAATAGAAATATAAAAAAATATATATTCTAAGATTTCTGATATTTCTATTGATCGACCGTTTATCCCACATAATCTTATTTATATTTTTAATTAAGGTTTTGATAATATTAAAAATATATATAAAATATATGATATTTATCTATAATTATAGAAATTCCACAAACAACACATAAAAGGATTACTAGCATTATATCTTTGTATAATTTATAGCACGGATCAATAAATTAAAAAAAATTTCCGTTTGACACGTGATTTATGTTGCCGATAACTTGTTTCTATTGGAAGAAAATGATAAAAGTTTCAGAGGATGATGATAAGTAGATGATATGGTAGCCAGCGAGAAAATCCGAGGAATGTCGGGATGACTGAAGTAATATATGTAAAGAATAAAGGATCAAATAAATTAAGAGAAAGACACCCGGCGTAATTTGAGAGGAAGAGCGTCTCTTGATCGTGTTAAGGCGCTTTGAGAAAGGGCTCGGAGAACGAAGGGAACCTGCGAGGCAAAGGTACGGGAAGATAGGCAAAGGCAGAGACGGATGGGCGGTAGGTAAGGGAAGCACTTAGGCTTGTGAAGGGCACAGGCCGTGCGAGAAACGTAAAAGAAAGATGTGGTAGTTGGGTCGGGTTATATCGCTTCTCGTCCGCCATATTGCGGCTTAGCTCGGAGCTTTTTTAGCTATCCATCGTGCGCAATGCGTGGTAGTTTGCTTAGGTGCAAGAAATCATTTCTTCTTTTCTTCCTTTTATATTTATATTAAATTATAATTAAGTGAAATATATATTTGTAACGTCAAACAGCGAGCTTTGATACGATATTATTAGATATGTCATAACAAATCGATACTTTTGCGCAATCAATGATAACTTCTTTCTTATTATGTTTTTCTCTTTCTTTGTACTTGTAAATTTCATATTACACTGTTAAATCTATATAGTGTCAAATTTAATTCAATTTGTAAGTCGCCACTATAGCTGCTCTTACTCAAAATATCGTTATTTTTAATTAAAACAATAGAATTAAACAGTTTCAAACAGTTCAGATTTAAATTTTGGTTAAACAATAATACGAGCAGTGGTGACTCAATAAATTGGGTTAAATTTGACACTATATAGATTTAACCCAAATTTAGATTAAATTTATAGTGTGAAATTTAATCCAATTTAAGTCGCCACTGCTTTTACTATTGTTTATTATATTGTTTAGTATAGATTTCTTAAATTAGATTATTGTTTATTATAGATTTAACAGCGTAAGAACGTTAAATTCCTCTCGCTTGTCACTCGAATTATACCTATCGATGAAGAAGCAATAATCTTCGCGCGTCATTGCGGCTTCTCTCTATAGATGCAAACGCTCGGTCCGTCTGTTTGATGTCGATTGCCACGCACGATCGCCCGCGCGTCTCGAAATTATAGGTGGGTAAACGGCTCGGTTCTTACCAGCGTGTAATCCCGTCCTGTTTGTTATGACGACGCCGTTTTGTTTCTGTCGTTCGTTTTCTGCCGCCCGCGCGCGCGCGGTCGTGAGACGAGTGGCGAGAAGGCAAGGGGAGAGTGGCCTGTTAGAGAGGAGAACGTTCTTGTCTTCTCTCGCAGGGAGAGCTCGCGCACCAGGGTGATTCATCTCGGAATGATTGAACGAGACGGGCTCGCTCGTTCGCGTGAAAGGTGCGCGCAATTTGGCGCCAACTGTCCGCTCTCCGCGCGCGCGTACCTAATTAGGGCTCTATAATTTTATTCGACCGTTATAATCTTGAGATTGTGAGATTGCCGTACGCCGCGCGCTGACGGATTCCGACGTTAACCGTGATAAACATATCGCTCCCCCCCCCCCCGTTATCGATTATGCGATATTATTTATTACGCGATTATTATGCGAAGATTGTGAGATAAATCAAACGTACAACGTGTCTCAGATCGTTCGAAGCTATTGTTTTCATTTCTCGATTGCATTGTCTTCACTCATTCCGTAACTGTGAAAGCAGTTATTCATCGGTCTTTTCTTAGTAGGTATACGGTTTAGATTTTTAATTATTCTAATCTCTCACTATTCTCCTCTACTAAAAATTGTCCAGGAATCTTTCGTCAGTGGAGCATGAAGAAACAAATACGAGATGCAATTAATAATACCATTATCATCATCGCATATCACCGTGCGCCTTTGCGCAAGAGGGGAGTTCGTGCCCCGCGGAAAATTAGATCGCGGCGATCGAAGCGAGGAGCGATCATTCGAGGTCGGTTACATCCGTAAAGGGAGTGGGGCAGGGGACCGCGGTTAAGCGATATATATTTCTTAAAACCACGAGAGCTCGCAGATACGGTTGTAATTAATCATCCGCCGACTATTAAACTCTCTGTTAAGTCGATTGCGCTTGAGAGGGAGGAAGACGGAGATAGAGATAGAGAGAGAGAGAGAGAGAGAGAGAGAGCCGGATGTTCCCGCTGCTTTATTATTAAAATCGGACGGGCGGAGGTGACGCACCCTGCGCGCCAATTTATTCCGTCAAGGTAAAGCGGCCCTTGCCCGGTGGTAGACGATGTACGCGCGCGAAGATGAAGGTGGTGGTACGATCAAGTCATTCCATTATCTGAATTGAGTGTTGCGCGTGGGTACCTGCAATCAGTTTTTCTTTTTTGGTTCCCGGCCTCACCTCGCCTCGCCTCGCCTCGCCTCGCCTTGCCTTGCCTCGCCTCACCTCTCCTCTCCTCTCCCCGCGTCTCTCGTCACGCCCTCACGAGATCTCACCGAAATGAGTATATACGAGAGAAGAGGGCTTTCTCGCTCGCGGCACAGACGCTCTTATGAGAGACTTTACTTTTCGCGCACGCAACGCCAACGGTCGGATACATTTTTGCGCATTTCGGCGCGCGGCGCCTTTTCTCCCTTCAATTAAGACACTCGCCTCCTCCGAATGTCTCTCGAAGTTGTTATTCGTGAGAATCTTGACTTAATTTGACGTTCTTTTTTACCGCAGCATCTCTTATCGTAATGCGAAAACTTTTACAATCTCAACAACACATCGATTTGTGATTATTTCGAACTTTCTACTTACGTTTTGCTTCATTTCACTGTACATACAAATAATTAATATAAAATAATGATGTAAAAATATACTGAAGTAATTATAATAATAATTATTATTTTTGTAACAACACAATATTGCATCTATATATCTAAAGCTGTAGGACAGGACGAATGAAAATTGCTGATATCTTTACTTCTCTCTAATCCTGATGCATCTAAAATTGCAGGACAGGAAGAATCAAAATTGCTGATATCTGTAAATTCACCGAATTAAAAAAAATTTGCAAAAAACGTTACAACATTGTTTCGCACGTTGAGATTGCAGAGAATCAAACGATAGATATTTGCGCGCTCTCGATAAGCGACGAATTACCCATGTCCCGCGGGGCAGTACGCAATACTTTTTTTTCTCTCGGCGCTCAATATCGGAGCCGATCTCCCGCTGCAGCTTTTCGCGGACGGGGCAGTATCGTTACTGATCCAATCTGCGCTGTCCGCGCTACTTCATCTCACCGCGTGGCCCGAAGGAGTAATAACGCCGGCCGAATTACGGGATCATTAGATCCAATTTGGGATTAAAATATTGCCTGCTAATAAGAATCGCGGCGAGCGCTCGCATGATCGCATAATTGCATTATTATCCCTATCCTTTTTAACGGAGAAATTATACCGTCCCCCGTCGTTTTCTTACCGCGAGGCGAAATCTTCCGCCTCGTCGTACCATACGTACGTCCGCGCCCGGCCCGCGTCGGGCCCTCCTCTTAGCGCGAGGAATTATGCATCCTGGCGCAACATTTTAAAGACGGCAATTACTCTCCGCCTGAAACAACGATCGTTCTTTTTTTTCTCTGCCTTCCTTCACGGTCACTGTACGCGAGAGCTTCGTATATTCTCACCTCTTTTCTAATTTCAGAATCCACCGAATCCACGTACCGTAATGTTATCCGCTCTCGATCTCGATTGGAAGTTAACACTTTAATTATACGCAAAACTGACTCTCAACCTCGTAAAACACTGGCGCTGTCAACGCGAGAAAGTTATCGCAAAGGGTACACGGCTGCGTGGCGAATTCATACGTTAACACGCACGATACGTGTGTGTCTTTCGTTTTGATGATGTATTTACTGACCAATCGCCATAATATCCCACTAAATGTCACGTGGCGTTTTTACAACCGGCGGTTTGTCACTTTGTGCATTACTCATCATGTATACACGTGAGAGATATCGGTAAACTTTAGTGGTAGCAGCTGGAGTGAAACTTAAAAGGGGGTACATGAGAGAAATGGATGGAAGCATGCAGCAAGCAGTCGCTATTTACGAGAATTAACGTGTGCATCAAGAATATTATTTAATTTATTTAACATTCTTACTTAACACTGTAGATAAGAACATTACGTAATCTACTAACAGTGTCAAAATTAACGATTTATGTAACTGTCAATTTTAATTGCTTAAATTGATATATGATATTTCGAGCTGAATAAATCTCTCGTGAAAAAAAGCACATGCGATATTAAATAAAAGTAATCCAATTAGGAAAAAGGTTATAATCCCATATTTATACATAAGTATACATGTATAATATTTATACATCTGTACTATATATTTATACAATACAAACGCATATGTATGCATTCCACAAAAAACTTTCAATCAATTTCGTAGTAATTGGCACTGCAAGACTAGTGTTTTGCTTGAATAAACACATTCCACCGAAATTACCTGGTATATTTTTTAACACTATATCTAATTAATAAGTATAGTGATTAAATGCGTGATATAATTATTATCATTATAGAAAGCGCGATATAATTAACTTATTATGTCTAACGTGTTTATCTGATATAATAATATTTCTATGTGATAAATTATATAATATTTACAATATTTCATTAATTCTTTAATATTTTATCAACATCTTGATTTTCGAGGACGTACGACTGTTTAATCTCTCGTGTATTTTATTGCGAAAATTAAGAGTTTTGTGGAAAACTGAATAAAAGTACGAAACACACGTAGTTTATTATATTAATTCGTAAGCAACGAGAACACACTGCAAGTAGTAGGCTATCTTAATTGGATCTGCCGACGAGTAGATGCATAGCTTAGATCTCTCATTCTGAATTTATGCTCTTAGCTATTTATTTACTTTATGCGCTCGTCTGCATTTTATCGTAAACCTTAACTGACGAAATACAAATAATATCTTATTTATTTTACGAGCCACGACAGCAGGGGGTTCTAATTGCGTATACAAGAGTGGCATACACAGAAGCTCATTTTAATTTTCGTTCCAGCGTATTGTAATTAGCGATAATTATCAGTACAAGTCGAGAAAGAGAGAGAGAGAGAGAGAGAGAGAGAGAGAGAGAGAAAGAGAAATAGAGAATTCCTGTTCGCGCCGCGTTTCGATAGGCATGCGTGGCATACCGCGGCCGTAGCAATTTTCCGCTTGTGGACGCTAATTATCTTGCAAGTCGTTGAAGGACAAAACCAACAAGGATCTGCATATTTCTCATTCAGCGAACTTTCTCGACTATGTAAATCTCGATGAACATTTAATCGCCTAAACGCCCTAAACATACGACACGCGTTATACGTGTGTATGTATGCGTGTGTCTTGCGTGATTATTTATTAAATATTTGAATTTTTCAAACGATTTTAGAGATCAATGGAAGAAGTAAGACGGTTGTCGATTATTTTCGGTATACAGAGCCGCGTTCGCCTGCAACTGCCTCGATCGTCCACTGCTGCAGCGAATCAATCTCGTATATATGTATATACATATATACATATATATATATATATATATATATATATATGACGTCTGATATATTTATTACTTTAATTAATCGTGCAGATTAATTTGTTACCGCATCTCAACGTTTTCTTTTCTCGATCTATTGAACTCCCGCAATGCGTGTCTCGGCGAGCTGTGTACTCGATATAGGAGGGGACGGCGGAATGCTCGCGCGGTACGGATTGCAAACGCATAATCGCGCGACGCAATGCCACGCACGCGGCATGCGGCATTTGACGTGCGTTTTTTTTCCTTCCTTTCCGCGAGCGGGGCCGGCTCTCGCTCGCGCCGCCGCGCCGTATGCCGTGCGGCATGCACGCGAAAACCGCTTTTAATCGATCCCGTGCCCGTCGGCCCGTCTCTCCTTCCCCCCCGCCCCTCGTCCCCCGTCCTCCCGTAATTTGCGGTAATTACGGGCGCACGGGGACCGAGAATTCGCGCCTCTCTCGCGCCGCTCCGCGCCGCGGGTTACCCCGCGATTGGATAAGCAGCACACACGGTTAGCCGAATATGGCGAGCAGCGCACGGCGACGGCGGCGGCGGCGGTTAACGCCGCTTCCCCGCGCGCCTTTCGTCGCTCTCGTCATAAAACCTACCCTGCCTGCCCTCCCTCTGCGTCTCTCGAGCCAAGACAACGCGCGCTCGGTCGTTTCTGGGGCCGTGCCCGGCCTCCAGGAATGCGTGCTCCAGGTTGAGACCGGGTACATAAAGTGCCCCGGTAATGCCGCCCTTTACCGAAGCCGGAGTGCGTTAACGCGCGGCCGCGCCATCGAGATCGGCGCAGAGATAATTTGTCGTGCGTGCTCTCTCGCGAGCTATATAGGGGTCACGTCGATTTAATCTTCTCCGGCTTTGCGATCGGAATCATATCTGTTCTTTCTCACGTATAATATGTTAACTCTAGTATCGAGATAATAAAAAAGAAAAGAAACTGCAGAAACGATTGAAGGGTACCTTCGATCGTCCAGCAGTGGCCGATACAAGAGGGGGGGGGGGGGACGGAAGGGGCGATCGCTCCTCCTCCTAGAAATCTCCAAACAAATTTCGTATATTGGAAAAAATCGATTGAGAAAAAAAATTATCAGAGATTATTCGAGACTAAATAATGTTCACTCAATTTTTTTTAATAATTAAAAATATTAAAAATAACATATTAACGACAATAATAACTAAATATTCACATTTCGTCATACTGCCCCCCCCCCCAGCGAATAACTCTCTGGATCCGCCACTGTCATCCAGATATGTTTAAAAAGAGAAAATTAATTATTTCCAACGACTGGCAGGATTTTAACATTTTGAACAAGAAATAAAACATGCCGACTGTGCTTTTCGAAATTTTCATCGCGAATATCGTTCCGTTTTCGCTTATACATCATTAGTTCCGTGAAATTCGAGATTTTTATTCCTGCCGCGTGCGCGCGCAGTTAATTAATTGGCGCCAAAATCGATGCTGCCGATCGATAAAATAAAATTTATCTCTCTCAATAAATTCGAATGACGAGAACAGGACGGGCTGGAAATACAAGATGCGAGCTCGCGCCGGGTCGCCATTTTGTCGCTGTAGCTGGGCCGCAATTATACGCGCGCTTAATTGTTGCCTCGGTATTTATACCATCTCGCGGCGGGGTTCTTATTGGTGCGCGGTGATATCAACCTCGGCGATTAACGTCAGCATCACGACCGGTCGATTCTAAATTTGCTCCGGCGCGCGGCGGCCGGCGCGACGGCCGACGTGTTCTTGCGAAGGCTGCGAATTTCTTAAGGGGGACGCGCTTAGGTCAGCCAGTTAAGGTTGAGGCCTCAGGCCCACAGGTCAATGGATGTTTAAACCTTACTGCACTTTTTTTTAAACAGTCAATTTTAATTGAGATCAATCATTTTTTAAGACTGATCATTAAAGCTATATATACTATCCGAATTAATGATTTTAATAGCTTTGTACAAATTATACTTTTCATTGCAATTCTTGTCCAGTGTGATTACAAAGATGTTTTTCAAAATTTATTTAAAGAGATTGTATCAAAAATAGCCGAAAGGGATAATAAAGTCATGATTTGTCGAGCTAATCACGCCACACTTAATGATTCATAAATATATCACAAAGGCACTGCTCTTAAAAGTGGAATGCACACGTCGATTCGGTTAGCACGGAATCGCCGGAAGTGGGAGTAGACAAGAAGTCAAAGAAGGCGACATCGGGAGCGGTATCGGGGACGAAAGTTTAAATGTTCAGGCCCATTGGGTTCCCCGACGTTGGAAACTCGAGACCGGGCCGGCACCGGCGATCTAATCTGCCCGGGATTTATCCTCACCAGCCCCCTTTCGGCGCCATAATATCTGCGGCGCAGCTGCTGCCGTTTCGGCGATCCTTTCTGGTAGGCGGCGACTTATCTCTACTTTACGACTGACTACGTTCGACGCTTAAACGTCGGAGTCCACCCGGCCGGTGTACATCCGAGATAAAATGGTGGTCCGCCGTTCCTCCGTGGTGGCCATTTTGGGTCTAATTAATTGGCGGGACGTTGCATCGGCTACACGCCCGGCCACCTAATGTCCCCGACGGGCTCCTCTCTTTAATGTATTCGGATACCTGCCTATACGCCGCGCCGCCGCGCCGCGCCCGTCCCGACATTCGCGTTTAAGGCTCGCATCGAGCGATGAGGTTGTAATGTCCGCCATGGATATCGATGGACATCGTTTGACGTAGACCGTCTCGTTAGGTCCCCGCATGTTAAGCGTCGTCTACAATAAGACTTAAGATTTAAGCAAATTGACCAATCATACAGTCGATTATTCATCTCACGTGAGAAGAATAATCGATTGTGATTGGTCAATTTTCTTAAATCTTAAGTCTTATTGCAGACGCCGGGCTTTACACAAGCATCAGCATTGAGCGCAAGGATCGCATTTACAAGTCAGTGAGATTTTTTACTCTTCAAATATAATAATTATGTAAAGTAATCGCGGATTGATTATCGTAAAATAAAATTAATAATTGCCGCTATAATATTAAATTAATTAATGGATAGCGATTATTATCTATATTATTAATCTTTTTTTCTATAATGAGAGTTATATTAATTTAACGTGCTAATTTAAAGGTGACGAGAGGTGCGAATTATGTCGTGATCGTGGCGAATGTCTAACGTGTCAATCAAGTAATTGTAAAGAAGTAACTTAATACGACTCACCGAGAAAGGTAGAGAGAGAGAGAGAGCGAGAGTTCGGTTCGGGTTACGCGCACGGACGTATAGAACGCGGAGTGGAACAAAAGGGCCACTTCTCTCACGGGATGGTAATAATCTCCGCATCTCCGCTCGTTTACCGATCCGCGCGAGTGCGTTATAGAGCGACGTAACCCGATTCAATTCTCCCTCTCTCGTTAAAGTCGCGCCTTGAGCGCGGTTGTTAAGGAGGCAGATCGTAATCTGGATGGTTCCCGGTGTTCTCCAGTGTTATGATTGCCGATATTGAACGGAAATGTTTCAGTACTCTCCTTATATCGAGCAGACGTTCTGTGGGCATCGGTGTCTCATGCCATTTATCATTGATACATACATTTATCTACCTACTATTCATTGTTTATATATTTCTGTATACAGGGTGTTCTAAAATATACCATTTCTCCACACTCTTAATTTTTTTCATAGAAAAACATCCTTGTCGAAATTGTTAATTTCGAAATTGTTAAACGAGAAAATACACGTCGTCACAATTTCAAACTCCAGAAGAATCTTAAATTTCTGTTATGAAAAGAATAAATTAAAATTAATTGAAAAATAAGGCTTAAATCAAATAAAAGCGAGATCCTTAAATTTTTGGCGCAATTTAATTTGTCGATTAACTGTGTCAACACTCAACACTTCGTTAGACTGAAACGATTAAATCAACTTTTTTTATCTTACAAAATGCAGTTGCGGAAACACCCTGCAGAAGCGCGCACGCGGATTCAGGGGAGAACCCGATATCGTCCTTATTCCGGCGAAATGGCAACAGTCTGCTCATCCGCACATAATAGCGGCGGCTGCGCGATATGTGTCGCCGGGTATAAGCGCGTAAACGCATTTATACACCACGGCGAGATCGCGAGGACGACGACAACAAGCCAAGCGACAAACGCACAGCATCTCGCCGGGGTGACTCCTTAAAGACCCCGACTATCCGCTGGTTAGGCGCTGGTTAGGGAAGGAAGATCGTAATCTGAATGGTTCTCTCGGTGTTCCTCCTCAGGCCTGGCGGGTGCTAGCCTGCAGGCCAGATAGAAATCTCCTCGGAGAGGATCGTCCGTGTCCCCGTCGTATATACGCAAAGGCGCAATCCTCGCGGGGATATAGGATAACGTAGGGCCCTACTTAGCCACTAATGCTGTCGCTACCCGCCCTTCCTCGACGTAAGTTATGTCCACCTAACCGGTACGATCGTCCGTTTTGCCCTCCCGGTCGCGACTCCCCGCCTGCGAGGGAATATAACACGGCCCCGGGGCTAATCGGATCTCTCTCGCGTGCGTGGCTCTCTCGAACTCGCAGCTACTCGAAACGCAGCGCCGGCCCGAAGCGAGAGAGAGGCTCAATTTCCTTCCCCGTGTGATATCAATTTTATGGCCGACTCCGGCCGGAACTGGGCCCGAAACTTCTGCGGCGTTACGTTGGGACGGATCTAGGTCGACACGGACGGAGACTCGCCGATTCATAATTCCGTCTTTCATTTTTCACGAGTATGCAAGTATCATTTGCAAGAGAAAAAGTTTCAGAAAAGATTATAAGAAGACACCTGAAATTATCTTAACATCATGTGTGCGTATTGCTCTTCGTGACAGTTCAAAGTAGCTTCAACGTCCTCAAACTAAGATTTCTTTCAAGGATATACATATACATATATATATATATATATATATATATATATATATATATACACATATTTTTTATTATTTTTAGTTTATCTGTTATTACCATTATAATTTCGGCCCCTCTCTCTTTTTTTATATATATTTATCGCACTTTTTTCACATCCAAAAAAAATAAACTTCACGCCGGGCTGTTAACTATCGCGGATCAGAATTTATGAAATGCGCGACCGCAAGAATTTCGGTATCATCAAGAGAGCTGCCGGAGATAAATCCGGCAATTCCG
>NW_012026864.1:2868956-2880429 GCF_000956235.1 Wasmannia auropunctata
GGGGGGGGGAAGGAATATACCGCTGCGAATGTGGCGATACTTGACGAAGATTGAAATAAATATCCGCTGTGTCCATAGTGCTAATTGGCGTGCCAAGAATGCAGCCCGGCTCGAGATCTCGCCTGCGAGAGAGTTTTGAATGGCAGGCGCGATGGCGGGCATAAAGCCGAGGGACGTACGATTATTATTCGCGAGGCGAATTTGACTTCGCTCGCGAGGTAACGAGACGACGTTCAATTTGGCGCGGCGAGAGAATCGCGCGCGCGTTAAAACGTTAAGGGAATCGAATTACTATGTACGAGCGCGAGGCACGCAAAGGAGTAGGTACGAGTATAACGCGAAAATAATTACCCAGCTGTGGCGCGGGGCTCGTCCTATTAATACATTACCTCGTAAACGTGTGTATATGCCCGCCCTATTAACATACTATCTAATAATTGGCCCCGTCCGTTCGGCGAGCGAGAGTTCGCAGCGAGAAATATGACGGTCGGTACGAGCGTCATGATTAAGTCAATCAAGCGAAACGGAGTAATCGTTGCTAGCATTCGAAGGGATAAGCCGGCGCGGAGGAAGCGCGTTCGCGTTATCGTATCGCTCATTAGACTTTGGTCTTACAAAGAACGTTCTCTTATATATATTATCGAACACGTTGTGTGTGACGTAAAAAAATGTGATTAAAAATTAAATAAATTTGACAAGAAAAATATAATTCAAAAAATATATTCTCTAAATCTGAATCAATCTGGGAAAAAGTTACTGATTGAATCAGTAATGCCTTGCAGCGCTAATAAATAAGCTAAACAGAGCCGAATCCGCTGCAATTATAGCGATTATTCACTCATTTATTAGATTTTATTAGATTTATTAGATTTTCGAGAGACAATGAAGTTGAATTTCACTGACCACTGACATACTTGTGACTGATGCATTCAATGAATAATCATTGATAATCAGTAACTATCCACTGATTCAGATTTATAGAGAGTATCTGAAATAGATCATTAAGTTTACAAACAAATTTAAAATTGCGATGAATTTTACGCGAATTTCTTGCCTCAGTCTTAAAATGTTCGAGAAACGAATCTATATGCAGTCGCTCTCTGATGCTTCAAAATTCGACGTGATTCGTCAACGTTTAAGTTTACGCGGAGTTCATTATTGCGTGTTAACTGACAATGGGTCTACTGATGACGCGACGGGACACCGAAATCTTTCTGACTTTCACCGCATAAACTTAACAACAGCTTGTCGAGGGCAAAGAAGGAGCCTCGTTATCGCCATTTTGGATTCACTCGCGGGACTATGGCGAGATGTGGGTTCGCAGGGCGGATGGGCAGGCCGGAGAAAAGGTGATTTGTGGTTTTTTTCTTTCCCTACAACATACGTCCCTTCACTCCACCCTTGGACAATTTGTATTTCCGATTTCTAAGGCGAATCGCTTCGGGGCTGCCAGGTGTTGGAGACCGGCCTCGTTGGCCGACTCGCGCGGCCTGTCTCATTGTGCCGGTGCAACTTTTGAGCGCGGAGCAGCGCGGAGGGATCTTCGATCCCTCGCGTGTTCTCGCCGCACGACCGAAAGAGGAGAGTCAAGAGGGGAGCTGAGAAAGAGAGAAGCGGATGTGGGTTGTGGTTCCTCGCGGCCATCGACGGAAGATAAAGATAACGGATCGTAAAAGACTTAAGCTGGGTTGTCATGGCGTATAAAAAGTGCAGTGAGAAGTAGAGGTACAATGAGCGGCAATTGACAGCGCGGATTACGTTGATCGACGATGTTATACTAAATTCTACTAAAATGTAAATGCAAACGTATAAACGCGGATGATATTCTTTGGAGAACAATTTTATAGAATTTTTTTTTTTCCAAAATATGCGGAACTATTGGAAGTAAAATTGTATCGGTATAGACAGCTTGATTGTTTCGCAGGAAGGTACTCTTTTTTTTATACCTGTGCGTAATACATTTATACATTTTTTTCAAAGTATCGAAATCATGAGCGTTCTAACGCACGCGGTGACGAGACAATATACGCGGCAAGAGAGGCCGGAAGGACCGCTGCACGATGCCGAGAGACTTCGGTATATAGGAACTTCAAAGCTGCGCAAACGCACGTGGATCACTCCGACGCGCTCGCCATTGTGACGGCCGCGGGACGTCCGCTCGGACAAATCTGGCGCATTGTCTGTCTCGGCTGGCGCCCTTTGTGCGCACGCCGGTGACGTGTAAGGCGACCACGGTAAAGGACAACGGCAACGACAATGCCGGCGTTACAAACGATCGAGTAGGCGGTAGCCGTGTTTTTCGGCGCGTTTCGTTTAGCGGCCGTCCTTTTGTCGCCCCAAGGGCGCGCCCGGGTGCCCTCTCGATCCCTGACACGACACCGAAACTTTTGCGTCCCGCTGGGGACGACACGCGCCATTCAATCTCTCTCCGCCGTTCAATCCCCATCCTTCTGTCAGAAATATTTGGACAACTAACAGACAACGTTCCGACAATTTCGCAAGGACATCGCGGTGGTCAGTGCACAAAAGAGTTTATAAACGGAAGTAATATGTATCCTTGTACGTATAATCATCGCTGTCATTTCTAGGCTCATTCTGAGAAATTCAATTTTTGACTTTTTTTTCGCGATGACCTTTACTGTGAAAAATCACGTTTTTATTCGGCGACACATAAATTTTGCAAATTGCTTTTCATAACATAAATTTGCAAAATTTATACATATATAAGAAGCATGAGGTCTATGATAGATAAAAATAAGAAAAATTGTTAATATACCTATGTATTTTGGTATTATTTTCCAAAATGCAAAATTTCCAAAGATATGTACAAAGAATATATATATATATGTACGCTCCATATTTATTAAGACACTTTATTTACCGATCATTCTTTTCTATTAAAAGCCATAGATATCGCAAAGAAAGACATATTTTTAATAAAATTTGACTCCGAAGTTGACGGGACAAATATAGTCTTGGGAACATCATACACATATCTTTATTAAATGGCTGTTGGACAATTGAATTTCTAGATTATGCCAGAACAGCGTGTACAATTGAATTTCCCTTGTGTTCTCGGTTCTGGAATCAATTTTTCATCTCTCAGGGCCGCCTCTTGGCCGCCGCGTTTTATTGCGACCGAATCTGGTATCAAGTGCGAGAGATCGTTGTTTTTTTTTCTCCCCCCGGCGGCAGCAAAACGTAGGACATAAACCCGCTTTCCATCGAAATGGAACATAGGTATCAGCGATGATCCGCGTGCGAGGCGCCAGCTGGCTCATATTGAAACCAACCCCCTCATCGAACACCACCGCCGTGTCCCTGCCCCCCTCGCTCTTCTTCCCCGCGGCCCTCCCTCAACATCCGAGGAACCTAAATCATTTTCAGCCCCTCTACCATGTTTCCTACATGTGCTAACTACCCTCGGGGGGTACTTCGAGGGCCACACCCTGGTCAGTTAAGCTCCACCTCCTCCCGAAACGTTTTCTCGCTCGCTAAGATCTTCCTCCGCGATTACATCCTCTAATCGATAACTGTTTGTTCTAATAGTGCGGCGTATTTATACGATCCGTCGACACACACCTCCATGATTTTTAAAATAAACCATTGTTACTAATTTCTCTATCGCAATAATAGATTGCGTTCGAATCAAACGAAAAATTCCATAAAGCATGAAAATGTTTTGATTGCTCTTAATGTTGCATCTTGACTTTTCGATGAATTACAATATTTTTTCGAAAAAAAAAATAATTAAACGCACAATTATGCATAATAATAATAATAATATAAATATATAAACGGGGTAAATCTATTTTCCTTCCGTGTTATTCGGACGTGTGATTAAGCAATAGAATCAGATGAAATCTCATATTTTATCGCGTACTATAAAAATTTCTGGACAAATTTCATGTCCCGGCAAGCGATAAGCACGATAGAACAAGTGATCGATAACTCGGACCGTGCTTTTACGATTGACGTAAAAGAAGAGCGACTGCGACAAGAAGTGTAGATTCAAGTGGTGTACGACCGAAGCAACTCTTCGCTAGATGACGGCTGAGAAGATTAATAACGCGATCCTCGAGTTCTTTTTTCGGGCAATTAGCATCGCGCGACCGAAATTCTGTTTTATGCGGCGTAATTCCTTATTAATTGACAAAGATAATAATAATCGGCACATGTCGAGAGAGTGACAAATTGAAAGAGATCAGACGTGGCATATATACAAGTGCAAACGGTATCGCAGGTACGTCTCGAATAGATAAGCGATGATTGAAGCGATTTAATCGAAGCCAAACCTACTCTTTGGAGTGTCTTTTAATTGATTTCAGAATATTAACTATAATAACGTGATAATTATTAATATTTCCAAAATATAATTTAATTTATACAATTTAGTATTAATAATCGTATCTTAAACTACAATTATAATTTCTCTTGTTTATTAATACGTTCGATATTAATATTTTGCCGCTAGAAGAGCGAGGCAATTTTAACATAGGCTCTTAATTTTGTAGGTATATTTGATTATAATTGCTAATATAGTCTGTTCTTCTGACCAGGCTGGACGAAAAGAGGGACGGCGCGATCCGTCCGCAAAGGAAAGTAAAGATTCAAAAAGATCCAGTCATTTAAGCGTAGAAAATGACGTGATAGAATCGTCGGAGCCGAAGTCGAGGTCAAGGGGAAGCCGAGGAGGCAATTACGTAGGATCGAATTGCCTGAAGGTCCTGAGAGACCAGAACTAGTTAGGCGAGGTATCTCTCGAGTTTTGACGAAGAGAGAGACCGCGCGCGCGCTGCGAAGAGCGCGTCTCACCTATCACGAGTCCTGCCATCGAGGCGGCATAACTCCTATAACGCGTGAATGCACCTTGAAAATGCAATATGTCAAACGCCGACGATTTAATGCGGCTAATTTTCCTATCGGACGCTTTCACGAATTAAGTCAGCGGTACGCACAATCGCTGGCAATAAGATTGATGACGGTGAGATTTCAAGCAAATCACTGCGCCGCACTTGCGCCGATGAATGCATTAAACGAGATGTAATCTGCAAGGGAGGGGGAGGAAGGAGAGGGAATATCAATCTGTTGCGATATCGCAGATGTAATTCGTGAAAAAGGCGCATTCTATTCTATATGCATTTTTTTATGTTACAGGAAAATTAATCCTTCACTTGTATAAAAATAATAATATTTGCGATTATTGAAGATGCGATTTGAAATTGAGCTGAACCATTTAAATCTTTTATTTATTTTTTTGTTTAGTTATATGTATACATATATCTAATTCCTTTGTTAGATATATACATATATATAACTGCATACAGTTGTCCGCGCTATAGACTCTCATTAGTCCTATTTTTATATTTGTATTTGTTTCAATAATCTTATACTTGCGTTTCATTATTCGCTGCATCATCTGATTATTTTGTATCATTTACTATAATTACGGTAAATAATAATCTCTATAATCGATCGTACGCGGCGCGTCCTGTTGGCAGTGACCGGCAGACAAACGTGAGCAGAGAATCTCATCGAATTTCAGCGTGCTTCCTCGATCGCGACGAAGCACTCATCGTAATCGATAATATATCCTGCTGGCAGCGCGAGCGGCGTCGAAATGGCTGCTGCTGGCCCTCTCGTTATTCATTCTTCCCTTATGACCGACAGCTCGCGCGCATCGTCATCGCATCGTCATTTGCGCGCGTTCTCACTAACGCTCTCATTCTTTTTCCTCCCCCTCCAACCCTCCATTGGGCCGGCGCGGCGCGGCGCCGCTCGCGTTCTCTTCTCGCTCATTCTCTCGGACGCCATCGCCGCTCCACCCACGATCCGTCAATTTCTCATTTTCCCGGGGAAAATGAATGGCGCGGACTTCCGGTTATAAGGACCTATATGGCGTAGCGGCGTCTGGTTGTTTTTCATTTATTGTTGCGCATTCTGCAGCGCTCGGAATTTCTGGCCGCTTTCCCACACACATGGCGGATCCAATACGGGGAGGAAATTATAGGACTTTTCTTCATTCTCCCCGAGAGCGAGATAATGAAGGTGGCCGTCTCGTGTATTTCGCATCGGCGTTCACGTTACAAGACACCTTTTATATCTCGTAGATACAAAGCGTTTCAAAGAGCAATATTAATGGTTTTTAGGTTGTTTTGTGCCTGTGGTATATATATCTGGCGATCGTTCAGAAATTATCTAACACATCGCGGTTTATCGAGTGCTTTGCAGGATAATGAGAGGGTTAATCTATATCATTACCGCAAGGTCCAGACATCTCGTTGCATCACCATCGGAGTGGGGAAGGGAGGCAGCGAAGGGGGCAGAGAATCTGCGGTACAATTAATTCATGTCGGTCGATCTGATCGAGACCGTGCTTGTATACGTAGCAACGTACGGAATAACGCAAGCACTCCGGAGTATCCGACGATCGCGATGAAGAAGCAGAAGGAGCAGGGGGTGACGATGGTGTGGAAGCTGGCGGGGGAGGTGGACGAGTGGGCGGGGGGAGGGGTGGGTGGGAAGGGATGGCCGAGGCAGGGCGCGAGCGCGGGGCGAAAAATAGAAATTAAGGGCCGGGTGAGTTATCGCGGTTGCGTGAGAAGCGGTTGGAGATAAATCAAACCGCAGCTCCAACCGCAACGCCACCCCGAGTTCAGATCACGAACGCAAAAACTCCATGGCAAATCCTCCGGGATTAATAGTGCCTCGCGTCCTGAAACCCCAGGCCCTGATTGGTCCAATTCTCTCGTACGGCGCGAGCGGACCGAGCAGCTTTTTTCACTCCCACCATTTCACCATTTTCGTTACCCAGCTCGCGGTATCTTTTTTTTCACGTGTATGTATATGTGGGAACGACGGAGGAGGGGGGCAAGAGGGAAAGGGGAGCAAGGGGCAATCTATTTTTTTCTCCTGCACTCTCCCTGTCCAATTTTAAACTGACAGATACTCAAACATCGTGCGGCCGATATATTTCCATTGTATCTTCATTGAGAGAGTAAAGTGCAAGTTTATTACCGAAGGGGTGATTTTTAAAGCAGGATGTATTCGTCATTATTATATATTTAGAGAGCATGAAACGGAATGGCTAACGTATAGCCTAATGTGCTATAAATATCTATTTAAATTAGCTGAATCGAAACATTTTTACAAGCCAACATCTTTTTTTCATGTTTTTTTTTTTCCTTTTGACGTCAATTTTAATTCTCGCACCGCTGCAAGAGTTTTTCTTAGAAACATAATCTTGCGAAAAGATCCGATTCCCCGGACAAGAAATCCGGCGAGACCCGTCTATTTTCCCATCGGCCGATTTACAAGTCATTTTCAGCGATTTGCTTTGAAGAAATAGCTAATACAAATAACATAGTCTCGAAGAGTTATGATCTTCGCAGGCTATTAACGGCGATCCGGCTACATTCCACTGGCTTAAATTTCTTTCGAACCGCAGGCCATAGAGAATACAGGTAAGATGTTTAACGATTTGGTCGCGTTTACATATATAACCCGAGTTAAGTAGGAACTAAACCCTGATGAGGGCTCCCACGAGGGGGCCGTACGGGGCCCATCTCGCGGCTCTCTGACGGTGGATAAAAATTCACGTTCCCTTTCTCGAAGCCACCTATAAAATGGCCACGCCGCAGCCCGTGGAATATATTAATACCGCGGGCGTCGAGATTTATATCGGATATTGAAATAAGTATCATCTTCGAATATGGCTGCGTGAATATCTCACGCGACAGCCAGGATTTTTCGTTTAATCGCGTACAAGCGGCACGGATATCCCGATAAATCATATACTTTATAATTCTTTTTCTGTCGCCGTTGTGAAACATGAAGAAACATGTGCGTTGAAAATTGAGTTTAATAGCTCAGGAATAATTCATCTGTCTGATATATGCGTATAAAACTAAAGGAAGAGGACGCTTTCGTTAATCAATTTTTCTCTCACCCTTTGTCTTTCTCATTTACGTAACAAATAATTATCATTTACGCTAATTTATTAGATCGGAAGTCATATGAGAGAATGTTTCGCACAGTTTATTACGTTTTGTAATATATATATATATATATATATATATATATATATATATACATATATACATGCTAATTACCGATTTTCCACATTTTACAGGAAATTATACTCTATGCCGAATTAAAAGATCATTACACAATAATTGAAGGCTTGAGAAGTGGGTTAAACGAATCGTTCTAGTAGAAGCGACGAATATATAGTCCAACTGATCGTTAGATACGCCATGTTAAGTACCCCGATACCGGAGATATACGTGAGGTGAGTCGCGATATATATATATATTTATAATTAAAGATGTGAAAGTGTGATCGCGCGCGCGCGCTACTCAACACCGCGAAGCAAACGGACCTTATTCCGCCGTGGGCTGCGAGATCGTCATCTAAATTGTAACGACTTATTGCTCGTAAGTTATGCGGCGAGCATCGCGGCCGCCGATCTTATCCGGTCGCAATAAAACACGCGTGACGCACCTGTCATCGTGTCATTACGTAATGAACGGCGCGACTCGCGACACGTTTTACTCTGTCATTTCCATCAATTCGGCAAGGCCAAGCGGTAATCGATTAAATTAAATGACCTGATGGAAGTAATTTGAAGCGATCGTCATAATTAACGTCATGCCAGTTATAGCCAAATAAATAGTGAATTAAGTTCACTTCAACGAATTTCATTAAGTTAGTTTATTTCCATAAACGGCCTTTGATTGCCTTCGATTTCGATGACGAAAAATTTAACAAGATATACAAAAATTTTTTAATGGTGCGAAAACATTTCTGGAACTTATCGATATAAAAATACCAGACCTATATATGTATTTTACACGTAATATAACATATATAAATATTATTACGTAAATGCTTTAATTGACGTAAAGCCAAGTCATCAACGGAAATGGATAAACCATAAAATAATATGTTGAGATCGCTGTTGTAAGAATATAAGTACATAAGTTAATAATCATTAGTGCGTTTTTTATCAAAAAAATTAGGTGAAATATGCCTTCATCATATATGTATATGCCTGAAATGTTTTCTTCTTTTATTTACCGTTTATGATGCACTCGAGTTAAAATAATTTTTTCGTATTGCTTTTTAGCACCAAGTTATTATTTAATCCAGGTAAAGATGATAACAAAATTAAAAAAAGAAGAAATTTGCAATACGAAAAAATTCTTTTATACATATAAATGTATATTAAATTCCATGCATGTTCGTGCGCGTCATAAATCCAAAGGTCCATTCTCTCCACGATAGAGCTGCATAATTTTCGGAGTATAGGTTTTGCGACTTCTTATAAGTTACCCACGTCTCACTTAACTCGCGTCTGGATTCTCCCTGGGGATGGCCGGCACCCCGCGAATCCAGAAGAGCGCGGCGGATCAGGAATAAAAAAAAAGTGGACGGGGAGAAGCGGGAGAGAGGAGGAACGGCTCGTCGCGCATTATGCGACTCGAGTCCTACTTCATCGGACCGCGAGCCGGTAGACAGAGGCTGGGGCCCCCTATATGCCCGCCATTATCTGATCCGAAACCGGATAAGTTACTGACCACGTTCAAAGTTTGCGTAGCAGTACGCTCGAATACTTTCGCCTGACAAAGGGGGCTATACATATATATACAATTTGTGCAAAAACTTGTCCATCCACCGCGCGTTTTGACGCACAATTTACATAAAGCGTAGAATAAGTGAAAGGAAGATAGTTAAATATTCATTAGTCGAAGATACATTCATGGCTAATAAATATGTTTGCAAACTTTATTAATATGCGATGCGGGTGCCGCTTAATCTGATGAGAAAGAAAATATTTATTAGTATTGTAAATGTCCGTATTATCTTAATTTGTATGACATATCAAAAACATATATTTACGCTGTTGATATGGCTTGCATTGAATAACAGTGTATAAAAATAGAAAGAAATTACTGCGATTGCAAAAGATGATCGTTTTCATTTCAAAATCAATGCTAGACGATCGTAGCGTAAAGCGACGATTGATTAACTTAATCAACGACTAATTTAACCGGTCAAATGTTTAACAAATTTTTCTAAATATAGGTATAATTTATAAATATATTTCCAATCTAATCTCTTTTTTGTATGTTAAACATCAAAAAATTAATAATTCTTTTCGGATTAATAGAATAGTACAAATATGTTGCTTGGTAAGTTAATCATTGATAAAATTATTGAAGTTCGGACGAAGTCGCTCGCTCATAATATAGATTTACTTGGTTTCTTCCAAGATAATGGGACATTTAAAAGAACTGCGAGCCGAGCATCGGAAATTCAGGGGTCGAAACAGATGGTAAGAGGTAACGAGACAACGAAAAGGAGGCCAACACAGAGAGATAACACGAAAAAGAAGAGAAAAAAAAATACGAAGAAAGGGAGCATCGAAAAAAAAGAGTTACAGCATTGTGTGGTCGGGCCCTCATCGAAGCACGAGCGGGCAAACAACGGGCGAGGGCCCCGCGTATCCGCCATTGTTTGGCCCATGTGAGGAGGCATGCGGCCATGTTTCCTCCCGTGTACCCGCGCGACCGGATAAAAAGAGGATGGCAGAAGGGGAGCAGGAGGTGTACGTAAGGTCGGCTAGGACGAAAGGTGGGGGCTTCTGGAAGGGCGAGGGAGAGGAGGGCCGGTTGTGGGCCCGAGAAATCGTTGGAGCACGCATGCCCGCGTTCACACGTGTGTGTGCGCGCGCGCGAGTATGCGTGAGAGAACTTTACTGCTTAGATATTATGTTTCAACATTGATAAATAATTATTATATATATTATATGTCACGCGTTTTTCTGTATAATTGATAATTAAAATAATAAAATTACGTAAATTCCTAAATACTATCCTTTAAAATCTTGCGCTATGTGAAAAACGTTTTCGGCACTCCTTCACTTTTCGACTCTTAACAAAAAATTTGGAAAAGATTCCTCCTTTAAACTAAAAATGAAATTTATCACGTGTTGTGGTGAGGTACAAAAAACGCACGTATTTGCGTTACCGCATGAATATAGGTATCTGCGCTCCTGCGCGAGAAGATAGCGCGGCGTGTCGTTCAAGCATGTGTACACACGTAATGTACAAACGCACGTGCATATACATATATACGTTTGTATGTACGCACACGCGTGCGTGCGCGCGAGGAGGCCTTCGGCTCGCCGAAGTAATTATATCCTGTAACGATCGGTCCATCAAATCTGATCGCCCGGACGCGGGAAGATCTTATACCAGCACCACCTTGACGAACCAGCACCGACACGGCCACGTCGGTGAAACGATGTCGGCTATATCCGCCGACGCGCCGCCGCCACGCCGGCTAAATGAAGCTTTTACGCACGCGGCTGGATTGAGTTTGTTATGGGATCAACACTTCCACGGCACCGTACCGCGTTAGGCATACGCTCTCTTAGCAGCCTCTTCTTTCTCTTTCTCTCTCTCCCTTG
>NW_012026864.1:2880449-2893477 GCF_000956235.1 Wasmannia auropunctata
CCCCCTCCTCTCTCTCTCTCTCTCTCTCGCCCTCAACGCATAATCGTTTCTTAAACGTAGATGTATCACTTCGACGGCTAAATCGCCGAGATGCTTCCTACGTGCCGTCTTCTTCGTCCGTTTCTTTTTTTGTTCCCATCGAGGATACGATTGTCGACTGAGGAAACTGTCGAATTAGAGCGCCATTGTACTCTCTAAAAGTAATTTATCTCGGATAAAATTAATGAAATAAATAAATAGAAAGTTGACGTTCCAAGAATTTATAAAGCATTAATTTATATGGAGATAAGAAGCGAATTAATACAATAGAATTTATATAGTAAAATATTAAGATCTATAAATGTTATATCCGACGTGGATTTAATGTAAATGTGGAATAATGATATTTCACTGTGCGGCTGCGCGTTACTTGCGCAGTTTCCCCTATAATTTTCATAAATGATTGATAAATAACAGTGGTGCCGAGTGAGCGGCTGGAACGAGCGATTTTAACGAGGGATTCACGCCGAAAGTATTTAAAGCCGGCGTTTAAAGTGTGCATTCGCCGTCGTAAAACCGGCGTCTTAACTGTAAATCGAACGCCATCGAACCCATCTTAATCCACGACGGAGGCAGTCTCAATAAAAATGGCGTTCGGTTGCGCACTAATTATGTAAGTTTTAATATGCCCGAAATCTCACAAATGCATAAAACGGCGGATTGCGGATGCTCGTCCCCGACAATGAATACGCCGTCGTTCTCATCACCCTAAGCCCAACACGTCCATGAATCCGGCCGCGCCCCCAACCCCTAAACACGACCGTAACAAGCCGACCGTCGCGTCGGCTTGTGGAAGACGAGCGTCGGGATAGGGCGGATTCTCCACGGCAGATGTTACGTCTCGGTCCACCCAGGAGATAATTGAGTATTGTAAGCCGACAACAAAATCAAATTTCCCCCGCGTATGTGTATACACACTGCACGCGTTCCGTCCCGCGATGGCGACAACGATCGACGGTGCAGGGATTTCGTCGCCATACTCTCGTCAAGTCGATCCGCCCGTAATTTTCTCGTAATTCGCACGACTCGTGTGTAACAACGAAAAATTTGCATGCGACAGCGGTAATTTCCGACACGCGGCGCGACAGTCCGGGATTTCAGATATCTAGAAACTTGTAAGAACAGGTATATACATAACATTTCACACGTACATAGTACGTAGGTACGCGATTTTTTTATTTCTATTTTGTATCCTTTGCAGCGTCAATTGACTGCCTCTTTTTTGTAATTTTATTTACTGTAATAATACGCTGGGTGTTACTATAAATACTATAGCGATTCACTTCTTATCTCTTTATTTGCTCCATAAATTCTCGCAATTTTAATTTTTATTTATTTATTTATTTATTTATTTATTTCATTAATTTCATCCGTGATGAATTAATTGGGTGTCACTATACGCTTCAAAATCATAAATGCTTACTTAAAAGATTTTACTTTGTTGTAAAATTATTTATATTGGCAAACGAAGGGACATATTTTAGTAAAATTCAATCGCATAAAAAACGAAAATTGTATATGTATTTACCTATTCGATTAAATTCAGTCAGTAAACCTGCGATTAAGCGAAGCAACGTTAGGATTTCTCGCACCGATGCGCGCGTATTGTATTTTTCATGCGTTTAAAGCGATATTCCATCGGGACGCATCCGTCATCTTATTGTTGGCAGATGGAACGCGTGCCATTTGCGGCGTTTAGCGCGACGAATGGAACTCCGTGTGGGGCAGATGTTCTCTTATTGGTAGATCGGACAATCCAGGAGTGTGCAGATTGCAATCGTCGATTCGCGTCGTTCGAAAAGTACGTTGTACACCGTAAAGATAATGTGCACGGCTATGGTGTTTAGGCTTGATGAAAAATTGAAGGAATTGTCACGGTTGCGAATTATGAAGAGAGACGAGTCGTGTACGTCGAATCTTATGAATATTACATAGCTTAATTAACGAACATGATGATCGCACCTGATATAATTATCTTCCAAGAAATGCCTTTTACCCGATCCATATCATTTTTTCATCATTTCGTTAATAACAAGAAAATCTCAATAAGCTCAATTTTATTTGACGGCAACAAAATGCAACAATGAAATATTTGTATCTAATATTTTTAATTGTTTTTGAACTTTTTTTTGCATGGCGACCGATAAAGGATTGTGCGATAGAATTAATGAGCAAATGGTTTGTAATATTTGACAGTGATACTATAACTTATTCGAGAATGCATATGTAAATGTCGCGGCGGTGACTTTCGCAGAAAGATATCACGAGCTAAGCGGAATGAACAACGATAAAAACGGTCAGGACGACCCGTCGGTGTGTTTCACGCGCGAGATCACGAGAAAACACATCCGGCGGCCGCCGCCGCCGCGCCGCCGCACCGGGAGGAGCGCAAGAGATATAAAAGCCTTATGGCTTCCGCGAAGCCCCATGGGTCGGTGAGAGGGTTGGGGGGGGAGGAAGGGAACCGCGGCCTGCTGCGGCTTTATACAAATCCCCTAACGAGTGTCGAATTAAAAGCGATTAGCCGTACAATTCCGCGAACGTAAACCGCGGCGGAGAGTTCGCTCGTTGAAAACCATCAGCGGGACTTTAACGGGGACCATTCCGCGCACTTCCGCCTCCTCTCATCAAGGCGTTTCTGATTGTGAGCCATTTACGCTGCGAGAGAGAGAGAAAGAGAGAGAAGAGAGAAGGGGGGATGGAAAAAACGGCCGTGAGCGATGCGGCCGATAAAAACGCGGTCACCGCGCCGCGCCGTTCGAACGAACAATCCGACTGAGATTGCTCGCGAGGAAACGTTAACGCGTGTTAACGGAGGTGTGCAAGTGCGCGCCCATCAGGCGTGCCGTACGATGCCAATAGCGCACCGACTCGGCTCGGCTCGGCTCGTTAGCGTATTGATCACGCCGCGCCACCCTTTCGTTCTCTTTTTCTCTCTCTCTCTCTCTCTCTTTCTCTTTCCCTCCTCTCCTCTCTTCCCTTCTCCCCCTCCCCGTGTCACGTGTGCACTTTTAACATCGGACCTTTCGCACCTTTTTCGTTGCCTCGACGTGAGTATCGCGAGGCGCGATGGACGGGCCTCGTGCATGCGCTTTAACCCTCTAGCCCTGGATCTCCGCGTGGTTGTCGAGAGAAACATCTGAATTCTTTATAAATCCAACTGCAGATGTCTCGGAAAAGCTCTTTTCAAAAAGTTTCGATAACCCTCGTTTCGCGCATTCTTAATTCAATCGTTAATTATGTGAAATTTTTAATCAGCCTGCACTGCCTGATTTAATTTGTGACAACGATTAACAGTCGGATTGACGAGACTTAAATGATCGTCGGTCGCAGATAAAACGGTTGGCAACTACGCTTCCCGTATCTTAAATTACATACGACCTTCTCTTCTGTATATCAATATTATTATCAAATCAAATTTATTTTACGTATCAAATGTTACCTTAGGACTATAATTACGTGAAGACTATTCGAAATTGAAGGGAAATGAGAGGATACAATTATTTTGAAATGATAAAACGCGAGGATACAATTATTTTTACATGTAAAACGCGTCAGGGAATTTATAGCGCTTGATTGCCTGCAACGATAAATATCGTCGAGTAACATTTTGTTCGTCGTCCGTTATAAATAACTCGCCACTTCTGTATAATAATCTTATCCTATTACACTTATTACTTTCCGACGGTGCTTGATCGATGATCAATCGAGGTCTTTGTAATTGAGCCTCTCTCCGGATCGATCGGCAAGCGTCGCGTCGTCTCGTTTGTCATTTCGCTTCGTGTTACTTGGGCGAGCGCGCTAATTAATCTTTTTCGAAGGGCTCCTTCGCAGACGGTTGGATCGCGTACGCGTTAACGCCGGATCTCCTGAAATACGCGCGCTAAACGGCTTATCGCGCGTTGCGAGAACAACTTTTCTCTCTCTCTCTCTCTCTCTCTCTCGCCATTTACACCCGGCGAGCGTATAGAGGATATACGTATCGCGATCGCGATCGCGGAGGATCGTGAGTTACCGCGAGGGAGGGGCACAACCGGTAGCTACGTGCACGGTAGCCGGAGCAATTAAACGCGCAATTAAGTGGGAGCGGCGGCGACGGCGGCGGCGGCGCAGCGGCGTGTTTAACGATTTCGCCCTGCGCGAAATTCTCATCGTTTTCCCGAGAGGCCTTCGCGCGGCGCGCGCGATCCGTTAATCCAAGTCGAAGTGACACCTTCGCCGAAATCCCTCATCCTTATCGCGAGCCCATTTCTAATTTTTTTCCTCGCGGCTCGCCACCGAACATTCCGGCCGCGCCGCGCCCGCGCCGTACCGGTGCATTCTCCTCTTTGCGCTATTCTCCTCGTGAGTAACGAGCGCTTGACTCCTCGTGAATTTCCTCGGTCCCCCGACGGTATATAACGTGACTGCCGGGCATTACCCGCGCCACCGGCTTATACTCCATTCCGCTCACCACGCGATCTCTGTCACCTAATAACGCTCCTCCTAATCGGCCGATAAGACGACACGCGAGTGTCGTTGCATAAATAAAGTCAAGATCCCTCGTGAGCGTGCTCACATCACGAGCGGGAACGCGGCGCGGCGCGGCGCGGCGCGACCGAGAGCTGCCGGCATCTCGTGTTCGTGGAACGCGCGAGCGGGAGAGGGTCGCTCGCGCTCAAATTGCGCGAGTCGCGTTATAAACTTATAAGTTACAGCCCGCGCGATCGCCGCACGATTATTATTAACGCACCCGCCGGTAATTAAGCACGCAACCTGCAACGGAGCCGTTGTAAATTGCGTTCGCTCTTTAACTCTCCCCCGGCCGCGCGCGCGCGCAGGGCGCGTGAAAAGTTGTGGGGTTTCATGAATCTAGTTAATATTAATGCGTCCACCGGAGATGCCAATCTGGACAAGTTGATACTGGCTTCGGCCTCGTATTATCCGAGAGTAAATTAATTGTTAACAATTAGTCACCGTGCGTAGATATGTCCGAGACTTTCTTTGCTCGCCTTAATGCGCGCATGTTATTTCAGTGACTTATGGCTCGCGATTAATCTACGTGTATTTATGTGCGTTAAGAAAACGTATTTGGTGAAGGGTCAATTATATCCAATGTGTTAACCATCAACGGCGCAGCCAAGTTTATCGGAACTTGCGTTTCGATTTTCTTGAAACTATACATTTTTTTTCCCTTCCCGTCAACTCCGAGATTGCAAAGATACATATACCGTGGCGATATCTTTTGTAATGAACAATATAATCGTTAAAAAAGATTACTTTTCGCAGAGAACAAGTTTACGTTGTTATTAAATTCGCGTTAATGTACGACACGTCTCTCTTCCCTTCTCGCTGCATATCCTCTTCCGATTTCAGTGCCGCTAAAAGTAATTTTCAACTGGAAGGTTCGGGGCGCACCGTTCATATCTCGTCGACAACATCGTAGCTAACGTCAACGTCATTATTCACAGTTTGTACAAGATTGATCTGCCGATCGTTCGTGCTTACACACAACCCGCGCTCGGCCGTTGTCACGAACCTAATCGTGGAAGGCGGACAGCAACGTTAGCCTCGCCGACGTGTACACACCGCGCCGGCCTCTGTGAGAGCTGAATCATTATACGGAGCGAGCGCGAAGGAGATTTTTACTTTCCGAATTCGTAGGAGAATAATGTTGGCCGGATGACTCGGCAACGAGGGGCGTACTCGCGAGCGCGCGCGGGAGAGAGAGAGAGAGAGAGAGAGAGAGAAATACAGGCGCTATTCTCCCCTCCGAGTTTCTCGATATTATACCTGAGAAGCTCGCCCGTAAGAGCGGGCCCGAGGATGTGGATGCATCGCGGGGCGTGACCGGGGCCCCGGCGAGATGATTTCGTGGCCGGGATAGTGTTTTGACGTGTTTTGACAAACGGGCGCCATTATACCGGCCGCCACGAAAACCCGAAGGCGGCTTTTAAGCACCCGCCGCGCCGCGCCGGGGCCGCGGGAGACGCGCGGCGGGCGAACCTTCTCCGGATAGAGGATCCCGCGCGACCTAGGTGGCCGTTTCTAGGGCGAGGAAAGCGTGTTTTCGGCGCGGCGGCGCGATCCCGCGAAACGATTACTCTGCCGCCCGCCCGGAAGCCTCTGGTTTACACCGCGCCGGAATGGTGTGACGCCGGTTGTTGCGATTCCAGCCGAAACCCGGCCTTCCCCTTCTGCCCTTTCGGCTGTACCGAGGCCGCGCGCGGCGGCGAACCATGCCATGCCCGGCCGCTAACAAACCATAAGCTTTTGACGGCGGATCGCGCGGCGCCCGCGGCGACAATTTTGTCTCCCTCCCTCCCTATCCCCGTCCAGCCCACCCCCTGCCATTGCGGAGAACTATATCCAGCATGCATATGATTTACAGTGATTTACATGCGTAATACGATAACGCTCGTAAATGTCGGCAATCACGAACTTTGTTGCTAAAACGTTTTTCGAACCGAACTTTTTAAAATGCGCGCTCCTCGATCCCGGTTAATTTCACATGCAATGCGCGTGCTTTGCTGTGTGAAGCTGTAAAGCTGCAAAGCAATACGAATAGGAAGAAAGCAAGAATTATTTAACGACAGACTGCACAAAAGCAGATTATCACTCGAAGAGCACGTTTGAAAGAGATCTGATTCTTCGGGTTTCTTTTTATAATTCAATTAATTTTCGGCACGCTCGAATATTCTACGACTTTTTTTTCCCTCTATCCCGCACGACCGAGAATAGAATAGCACTTTCGTTACGTCGACAGGGTGGAAATGTTTCGGACCGACGACGATGCGTTGTCCTGCATGTCGCCGCCTTTGACGAAGCGCTCCACCCCTCGATTTCGAGGATGAGGGAAAAGAGGATGACGTTAAGAATCCGGTCCGTCGTCGGGCATATAAACGGCAAGGGAAGATCCCCGTTCGCATAATGCGCGTCGCGTGGGAATGAAAGTGCCGCGGAACCTCTGATGTACGATCTCCCTCTTTCCCTGGCGACGGGAACCTTTTTCTCTTCCCTTCTGAGCGCGTAGGAAAGAACACATCTGTCGTTTTCCGCGCTACGTCCAGGGCCCTTCGGTTCTAAGGACTCGAGGACTCCTGTCGCTGCTGCACCCTCGCGGTCGATTCCGGCGGTGTTCCCAGCCCCGAAGACGAGCGTCTACGGTCGTTCGCGTTTGTTACAAGAAATAAAACTTTGGTACGAAGAGATAGAAGAGAGGAATCAGTTGCTTCAAGTTTCAATTATTGAAGTAATTTTCTTTTATTGATGATAATAATCGCTAATAATATAACTAATATACACGAAGAAAACCGCGATTTTGCTGGAAGATATAAAATTTTGCTGGATACAGATTTGAAAATAATTTTGTTAGAAGTTCAGACTGATTGCTAAAATATCAAAATGTTTTACAGCAATGTTTACCCTTCTTTTCAACAAAATTATTTTCAGATCTATATCCAGCAAAATTTTTAGACCTTCCATGCAAAATCGTTCTTTCCGTGTAATTAATAAGAATAACTAATATAAGATAATTAATATATTAAATATAATAACGTAAATATTTTAACACGTTTAATAAAACAATAATAGTTGTTTTAATATATAATATGTACTTGGTTGCCCATAAATATAATAAATTATTTTCATTATTGCGAGAAAACGATTTCTGGAATCGCGTTGAATGGGAGAAATTTCTCTCGTAATTACCGCAGGTTCGGCTATAATTCCGAAATTCTCGCAGAGTTAATTAAGTGATTCGGGAAGCGAGTCCACTTTACCTTAAAGCGACCACGGTATCGATTGCGTTTCACGCTCGGAAGGGATTGATATGTCTTTAGGTTAACAGGCGTATTCCTCCGTCGAAGGATCGATCATGGTTACGTACGATTAACGATCGCTTGCGACGAACGGCGGTCAATAAACCGTGCGATTAGAACATCTATATATTCGAGCACACGCGTGCGTGCATGCGACAATATATGCGCAATGACAGCGCGTTAAACGCGTGTCAGCGGTGTCTCTAACGCTGTTTGGCGATTAAGGGAAAGAGAGAAAGAGGGGGAGAGAGAGAGAGAGAGAGAGAGTTTTACTCCCTAATTTCGCCTAACGACCGGTTTGCCGTTCGTATAACAACGCACCGCGCGAGTTCCCGTGATTACGGAGTCACGGAAACGTAGACTCGCTCTTAAACGCCGAGCTTTAATCACTCTCATACTCCGAGCTCATATTCGCAACGCGGCGAACGAGGCCACTTGGCAACCGCCTGAGGAAAGCTGATCCGAATGTATCGCGATCACGAACTTTAGCGGTCGGTCGAAGTTTCAAGTCGCGAAACGGTTGACGGAAGGATGCTCGCCTTTTAATTTCTCTTGTAAAAAGGAAGTTTTTTCGTAATTCTAATAAAATTAATATTTTTATTGTAGGTGCTTCGGTTAGTTTTCACGGCTCACTATATAGATGCCTGTAGCTAAAAATCTACTATAGATATTTTGAAAGTTGGTCCGTCATTTCAAAGCTTGGACATTTGTACAATAATTTGACACATATTTTGTGCATTTGTAAACATAACTACATTTTTGAGTGCGATTGAAAATGGAACGCAAATAAAGAACATTTTCGTCATTTATTACTTTATTGCTTTCATTCGAAGAAAACTACCGAAGCTCACCGATTCAGAAACTTATTCTGAGTCTGCTCCATCAGTTAATTAAAACATATGAGTGCTAATTTCGACGATTCAAAAGTGATGATTTTTTATTTGAAAGACAAAGAACGTTCAGATCAACCAAAAAAGTTCGAAGATGTCGAATTGTCAGACATCGTTGGATGAAAACTCAGTTCAGACGCAAACTTGAAGAATTAGCTGAAGTATGAAAGGTTGATATATCAAGTATATGTCAAACATTTTTATTAAAAATCCTTCAAAATTAACCGAAACACCTAATTATTCAGCAATATTTTCCGTCACCTGTATTTGTGCACAGTATAAAAGATTGCATATCTCTCTCTCTCTCTCTCTCTCGTGAAAGACGGTCGGTTTTAATTCGACTTACAATTAGATTATTTTGATTTAGAAATTATGTTTACTACCTCTTTCGTTCTCGTTACTACACTTGTGATGGACGTACGGATACATTCAGCGGCAAGTCCATTGCGGGTACTAATGCGGATTTGATAGGCAAGCGCACTTCGAAGGTTAGTTCTGCCATATCTCGCAATTGCCGTTGCCAGGGCGTAACCAAACAACGGCTAATCATTAGGAGTGTACGCCCCTACATGCGAGCGATAATGAATACATAGTGTTCAGAAGGGGGAGAAGGGGGAGGAGGTTTCAACTGGTCGTCTCTGGAGAACGAACGCGGGGTGCGAGAGACCGTGTACGCGCGTGTGCGTGACGCATGCTGCGATGCTGATAGATCGCCTCACGGACGAGGATGTTTCGATCTCGGGGCGCGATATGTGTAAGCGATATTAGCACTTTGCCCTTGGATACCTCGTGTAGAGACTACGTCACGTGTCTATTGAAATTATGACACTGAAGGACACGTGATCGTTGAACGAGAGAGCGGGAATTGAATTGTGAAAATTGGAAGTTTTTTTTTAAATCTATTTCCAGGAATAAATAATTCGCTACATTTGCAGCAGAATTAAACTGTACGATAAGATATCCTATAGGATGATGCGTTCTTGTTGAAATATAAGCAAAATTGAAAAAAAAATGAGCGAAGTTGCTTTCAACAACCATGATTTTTATAAATTTATAACGAACTGATTTTTATCTAAATCAATCGCGACGTGACAATATTAAAATGTTGAGCTCACTTGCGAGAGTAGAAATCTTTTTTCGTCGTGTAATTTCGCCGGTATGCACGTCGGCGATCCGTTGCTGAGCGGTCGGAGAATTGAAACGAGACAATCTGAAAATGAGACATCCTGATGGCGGTCTCGTGAGGAGAGCGAGTCGCGGCTGGACCGGTTGTGAGGAAGGGTGGCTCGGCCTTCGGGGATGCCGGAGAAAGAGAGAGAGAGAGAAAGAGAGAAAGAGAGAAATTGAAGATATCGGCGAGAAGGCCGGTGTGTTGTCGGCGGATCAAGAGAAGGATGTCATGGTGTCGCGAGATAGGGATCGATAGGGTCTCCTCTCGAAGGCAGGGGATAGAGGACCATGCGCTATGCCGAAGGCACGCCTCGGATGGTGCGGAGTGCAAACACACTGTCGGAACTCTCTCTGCGGTGACATTAATGGTTGGCAGGCTCGATCACCTCGAAGCCAGGTATAGATCGACCATTTCTTCTACCCCTTACCGCTGTACGACGATCAGTCTGGATCGGGTCGAACATTTTCGAACGACTCTGTCGAATATTTCATGTGGCGAATCTTCCAAAAATAATATTTGTGAGTGTTATTTTATTGTTAAATATGCATGATAGCTCATGCGTCATCTCTGATTATAAAAAGGAGTTTGTACATTAAAATTATATAATGAAGATATTGATGAATGTAATTGTTCTTATATACATTGAATAACTTGATAACTCGAACCTCTATAAATAAACCATGAATATTATAATTAGTGACAGCCTGGTATTTATTTTACATTTATTATATACTATATATATGCAATAAATAATTCACTGTCAAATATTGAATTTTTTTTCCTTTAAAAGCCATTATAATCGAAAAATTATAAATTCTCGTACGAAGCCTCGATTCATAAGTCGAAGTTTCATATGTTAACCCTCAAATTTCGATAAGTCGAAAGATTTCAGCTCTTCTCTTGAGATTCGAGTTATCAAAGGTCGACTGTACTTAAATATACAATTAAAACTTTTAGAATGTAATAATAAAACTGTTCCTTATAATAAGACGCGATGAACAAGATTGTAATATGTCATAAATATCTCCAGTTTTCGAGTTCATTCGCGAGAATTGGCAATAAAAATGCGTGTACCTCGCACCTCGGTCCATCGTAATATTGTACATCACACGATGATCCATAAAATAATGTGCTGTAAATAGGCCAAATATTTCAGCGCAATAAAACGAGACATCGTTTGTGTATACGCGGTGACATCAATGGCCGGCAATTTAAAACGCCTTGGGTCCAGGTATCCCGCGCGCGCCTTTTTTCTCCCCTGTATCCGTCGGTTTTCGATCTTTTGTAAAGACCCACACTTAATAGATCGGCCCAAGGAGCCGGCAACGATAATTTGGTTGTCTGTGGTATAAACAGAGCGACACCAGATGATCTATAGTTGTTGTACTCGCCACGAAAGAGACCGCAAAATCTACTTTCTGATGTTCGGGATAGTCCCTTTGACATCATTCAAGGGTGCCCCTTAGGTTTCACCGAGAGAAACTAAGAAAATTCAGATCTTCTACACCAAAACACCAATCCGCCTCTGTCTTGTAATAAAATACGCATTTTACGATCTACTCTAGCGCGTCTGTTTTATATTTAACCCTCAATAACTTTTACAGAGATTTTATTTAAATTTTTAATTTATTGTATAATGATTTCAAATGATTATTTTTTTATTTGAAATAATTAAAAATTTCTTTTCTTTTTAGACATATATGAAAGAGTCCAGCATGCCAATAATTTATAGTTAATATTTCGACTTGTTTCTAACAATATGTTGTTTCTAATAAACTTGTTTTTAATAAACAGGATTGCGTTACTCCGATATATTATTGCATATTTCTTGAATGCAAATAATTATGCAATACCAATAAAGTTGCTATACATTCGTGAAATTCGGGAATTACTATGGCTTAATTAAAAATAAAATTATAAATTCACGTATTTTTTTTTTGCGCAATCTACGCAGGCTAGTAGCTTGGAGAATGAGCGGTGAGAAGATATTCCTGATTTATGATTCTTTTTCGGCAATTTTCCTCGTCGACAACAAGGTTCTTTTTCGTGTCACAAGCCCAATTGGGGAACGTTTTGTACAGCTGCGTGGCTAGCATAATATTAAGAACGCAATGGCAAAGCATGGCCACCCAGAATGCACGTCGCAACTTTTTGTCTGCCGGGTGCGACTGACTTCGAATGATTTTAATGCTTGGATGATTTCATAAGGCGATGACATTTGATGTTTACGACAGCGTCACAAAATCATTCACGTTATGATTTACGAATAGATTCACTCGATTTTCCAAGACGCAAAGCGCTTCCTTTGTAAACTTCGTTTCAGCTTTAAATTTACAGCTTACATTTACATTTACAATTTACTATAAAAAAAATAACATTTTCTAATAAAATCAATATATCGAATTAAAAATAGATCAGATTATATTTGTGTAAGCGGCTTGATTATTCGAATTATGAAAACATTTGTAATCAGATTTATAAAAATTATCAAACAGAAAATTATACCAAACAATTTTAAGCAATTAGATTAAATGGAAGAGACAATTGAAAAGCTGTAAATAAACAAAATCTGTTCGATGATTTATAAACTGTCTTGTATAAATATAAATTTTATTTATACGTGCGCTTCTTAAAAAGTGTTCAAAATACATGAATCGCGATACAATTAAATAGCGTCATGATTTTTATAGCATTTTTATATGCTAAAATTATATTTTACAGCGATATATTTCGCATAATCACTCAAATAACTGAATTGCCAAAGCCAGAATTTGGGCTTGAAATTACGGTGCTGTTGAAGAATATCGTCAACACTTTCCAACGCGCAGAATTCCGAATCGTAAAGTGTTTTCAATACATTGCATGAAAGTAGTACGCTTTCGAGCACTCAGACGAGCAACACATCATATTCTCATAAAAGTAAAAAAAAATGCATTGATGTTAACGATGGAATTTTTGAAAACTTGTTATAAATTTAAAAAGTCGACATTGTGTAAGTCACATTGTATTAAGAATTACAGAATCCTAATGCATAGCACTTCCTTAAGCTAGAGGTGTGCGAATCAAGCATTTGTATGATCGAATCGAATCGAATTTTTGATAACATGTTCGAAAGATCGGAAGAGCACA